>NW_011348840.1:0-18402 GCF_000735185.1 Notothenia coriiceps
CACTCCCAGCTTGCACGCGGTTTGATTGGCTAGCGCTTGTACTGTCAGATTTGCATAAACGGGATTTGATTAGCTGACGCTTCCACCTCAGCTTCAAAAGTTCAACATTGCTCAACTTTTGAATCCTGAGATGCCTGGAAATCTCCGCTTTGCTTCCCCACAATGCCGTTCGGTGAAAAGCAAGGCAAAGTGACGTCACCCCATTCAAAGTGAATGGGCAGAAGCGTTGGAATATTTTTTTAACGCTGCTGTGTGGACGGGCCGTAAGAATGGCCTGCTCTACTATTTGAAAACAGAATTGCAGTTTTATTGCTTATAGATGATCTAAACATTTCAAAGGGGACAGTGCCACATTGGATATTAACCTATGGATTAACTACATCATCGTTGTTATCGTTTTAATGCCATTGAAGACCAGTTTAGACCAGACAAAGACAAAGGTAAGCCACGTTAGCATTGTGTAGCTACCTAGCGCCACTTCTTTTGGTTTACGTTTATTTTAAGTTGTATCTTTCAGTGTTGAGGTGGGCACCGTTAGATTCTGTGTCTTTACGATCATAAACAATGTGTTGGATGTGCAGCTGGGATATGTAATAAGGGAGCTAGGCGTGATTTCCGGTGAAGTAATAGGTTAGCATTTTTCGCTCGGGGCTAATCCAGAGGCTCACTGTTAGCATTGTGGGGCCTAAGAGGATAAAAGAGTATGTTTTTTTAATTTTTAATTTTTTCACAACAGTTGTATTTGGATGAAATGAATACCTATAGTGATAATTCAAAGTAATACAATTATTTTTACAGTGAAAAAGGTCAAATGGAACTGATGGTTCCCAAATTACCCAGAGGTGAGTCTGCCTGGACTTTATTTTTCTAAACCTCTCTAAAAAAAGGTCACATTTCACTTATTTTGCATCAATCTTGATACAGGGTACTTATATGTTATAGTTTGGATTCCTAAAGCTTTTAGTCTACTAACCCATCATTCAAGGGTGGTTTTCACTATAAGTAATGGGTTTCTTTTAGGCGGACATTATAATTTACATGTTTTTACTATGTTCCATCAGAATTTACTTTAAAATAAAAACATCTATATTGATTCTGACACTTCTACATCCAACTCACAGATGTAACTTTGCTTTGAGAGAAAAGATTATTAATTTACCCCTTTTAGAAGTGAAGATATAGTCTTTGCTGTGTTAGTGGCATTTTAGAGCCTGAAACCTGAAAAACAGGCTAAGAGGTTAATTGCAAACAATTACTATAATCTTTTTTATCTCTCCACTAATGCTCACTGCATTGACTAAATGTCATGGTTTTGGAGAGGCATCCAAGGTCACTTTTATTTGTATGCAAAAAAACTGCATTTTGAGCAAGGAGTCAATAAAGACTTTACAAACCCTTTGACCTTCATTCACTCAAAGCAAAGAAGCTGAAAGATTGCTGCCTGTTATGGCACCTGGGAACGTCTAACATTATCTAACCCCCACCTCTTCCTAGGAGAAAACTCTCTGGGAATGGCCTCGGACAGGTGGTCTTTAAAGTTTATTGAGCAGAGCAACCTGTGGAGACCTGGAAGCAGTTAAACCTCCCAATACTTAATCCTCAAGATTTGTGGGGTCAGCGTGGCTGTGTAGAAGGGGCAATAAACACTTATCAGTGAGGAAAATTCCACTAAACACAAAGCCAATGTTCTTACTTCCTGTTTACCGACTGCTTACCAAGTCTGGTGATAGAAACTAGGACTTGTCAGCTTTAACCAGTTAAGCCTCGAGCCTGTTTTTCAGGCCTCAGGCTCGAAAATGACATTCCCAGAACAAATGACCATATATTTACTTCTAAAAAGGGGTACATTAATAATCTTTTTTCTGGATTGGATTGCACAACTTACTTGATGCTAATGCACTGGTGGATTCTGCAGAAGGTCTCGAAGATGAAGAGACGGGCATTCTCAATGAAGTCCTCCAAACAAGCAACCAGGAAGAAGTCATTCACAAGGACCTAAGAGACAGAAAGCATGCAGTTTAAAGATAAGACAGAAGTTATCACTGTATGTTTTTGGTCTACTTCAAAGTTTCTTTTCCCATAATATAAAAAGGTAATCATTAGGTTTCAGTCCTGGTTGATTCTGCAACCATCCTTTTACTGGTTGTAACAGCAAATGTAATAATTTAATTTAATTTAATTTAATACTACAGGTCCCAGAATATTTGGGGCAGGAAAACAAACTAGTGTCTATTAAATTACAAACTCTGGCAATAATTGTCAATTTCTCAGCATTCTGTAAGCAACTGTGATCAGGGGCCTCATTTATAAAGGGATATAAGCTCAAAAAAATGGCGTACGCCAGTTTCTACGCAATGTTTGCGATTTATAAAATACTAACTTGACGGGAAAACTTGCGGTCCTCCACGCAAACTCTAACCCATGCGTACGCACTAAGCACAAAAACGGGAGAGACGAGAAACTGCGACACCGTTGGCAGAAGGAAGAATGGAGAGAAATATGTGGAAAGAATACCATAAATAAAATGTTACCTCTCATTTATCATATATGAAGAATTCATTTTTCAAACATTGATCAAAGCCAATCTTAAAATGATTAAACAAACGCCTGTTTGCGACTCCTCAGTGCACACAAAAACATAACTTGGAGAAATAAATAAATACGTATATGTTATTTAAAACCACCTCGAATATGTTGTGTTAATGTTATGAAATGTTTTCTCATAAATTATGCGGTAAGCAGGAGGACAGAATTACGTCTAAACTGACGCCGTTTTGCATTTCTATAGGTTGTATGGAGCATGGTTTTATATACTACCATGTTTAATCATGTTTTATGCCGTTTGCCAAGACTTAATAAGTCGCTCGTAGGTATGGAAACTAAGAACACCATATGTAAATTGTACAGCTAACACATTAGTTGTATTTCCTTTAACTGGTGGATTATGGGATATATAGTTGCTGATCGACAGCTGGAACACAAACCACCAAATAAAAAATAAAAATTCAGATCCAGTCATCATGACTCCACTCCGGAGGGATTTCCCGATCATTTCTTAGAGTTTCTCATCAAGGGGGTGTCTCCTGTCCCCGGTACAAACACACTGCCTGAGGAAGTTTGTGTATTTCTTTTGTCATTAACCTTTTTCGGACCACTTATTTATTTATTTTGGTGACGATCCGACCTCCATGCTGCTACTCTGGTTCAAACTGCATCCTCCAAACAATATGATTTATCTCGACCTCCCCAAAATAACCAAAATCTGACACGGTGTGAGATGTCTTTTTTAGCTGTTCTGTCGTCATTTCCTGCTATCTTCTTCATAAAGTTTCTTTGACTATTTATAGGCAAATATGGGCGTTACGTGAAGCCCGCAAAAGCTGCACCGCATTTAGAGTCGATTGTGATTTATAAAGGGAAACCGGCGTAGGAAGTGCTGTACGCATTTTCCTCGCCGGTACGCAATGTTTTGATGAATCGGAAAATGTTGGTGCCTATTTTTTGGATTTCTACTACATACACAACCTTCCCACGTGAATCCTACGCACAGCGTTATAAATGAGGCCCCTGATGTTATGCTGCACACAGCATGAGTGACAGAACAGTGAAAGTAGTTGGTTACCTGGCTGAGCATTTGGAGGCTCACTCTATTGGCACCTGACTGTTCCATTATTTGCTGCAAAATATTTCAAATAATCCGCTGACAAGAAAGGCCCAAAATCACCGTTGTCGCATTTTGTAAATGCATTTTTTGACATACTGTTAAGAGCAACGTCAAGCATATTATATTTCCTATGTATTATTACTTCAGAACTTTATAGGGACAATCTAGCTGGACATATTTGTATTGAACAGCAATGAAGAGTCATTATAAGCATTATAAGTTTCAATTGGTCTGCTTCTGGCAGTCTCATGTCTAATTCAATAAAGGAAATCTTCTTTTTTAATAAAATCAAATTACAATCCCTTGTTGATAAATAGTTAAATCAAACAGGAAAGGCAGAGCCAGGCTGGCTACAATAACATCATTAGATCTGTTTGAAAAAAAAATATGAGGGGACCCTTTGTGAGGTAATACTCCTAGTAGGTGCTTCAAATATTAAAAAAAATCCAAATTATTCAGCCACAACGTGTGAAGATACGGTAAGAACATAGCAAACCACAGAGAACATTGTCAGAGACTTATCACCCGTCACCTAGTGTGCTAGTTCAGTGTCAGCTCCACTGTGCAGGATCGCCAGTCATCCAACAACTGTAGAACCAGCAGTCCAAATAAACTCACAGATGAGAGCAAATCCTTTCAGGCGTCCACATACTGCATCGCCTACGGCTTGTTAGAATAAGAAATACGGCCTTACGTGGACTCTTTGACACCACTGCATATGGCCAAATGCTCATGACCCAGCTATGGCCCCAGAGGTACCACTGTGTGAAATGCTCCCACTTCTCACTGCATTCCAAATCTCCATTGAGTGCTATTTCACATCACAGACCCCGAGCTTCAAAACCCTCCAAGAATTACCAGCCCTATGTTTGCTTAAGCTTAGAAATCTGCTATCTGCACAGAGTTCTACTCTAATAAATCCCAACTACATGGCTCTATCAGGCAACGCACATTTCAGATATGACAACGCTTATTTTAGGCTGATAAACTTTGAACAGTTAAGTGCCCTAATTACGGTCATATGGGATTCAGACCACAAAGCTTAAACAAATTCTGAAAGGGGCTTGAAGGGCCCTTTCAAGCGCAATCTTAAAAGGCCTGACTATAGGTGGGCCTATACTTTTCAATCTTTGACATGCAAGCATCCAACATCTGACAGTGATTCGACATTGGGGTGGGGTGGGAAAGAAAGAAAATTAGCCCTGGTACCGTCGGAATAGAACAATTTAAAACCTACCCATTTGAAAGCACCGAAGACAGGAGAGCTGAAAACAATACCCATATCTTGCTATTACAGCAATCAGTTAATATATATGTGTGCCACTCTTGCCAATGGCTCAGAAATGATGCATTGCAAATGTTCATCAAGACGAGAGCCCATCCCAAAAGGGTATCCGTTTACCCTAATGACTCTGCAGTCCATAAACCTTCCCCTGACCACTGAAATAATGTGCTTTTTAAAAGCTTGCATGTGAATTCAAGGAGGAAAAAAACTGCATTACTGACTTCAAACAAGACCATTTTGGTGGAGAATGTTTGCAGACCATCACAGGTAATGCATTAAAGGTGCTGTTAAACATTTTTTGGAACCACCCAGCACGCTAGATCTGCTTGTGAAATGAATGAGGTCAATGGAGGTTGTGTGTGCCTATTGGACATGCTCTGATAAGACTGACATGTAAGCCAGTGTTAAAAGCACCTGGAATAACTTGGGCTCTGACCTGAGAGGTAGTTTGGTTAGGAGCATCTGTTTCAACCACAGTAGGGTCTTTGTAAACAGAACCCCACGGGGCGAGGTCAAGACCAACCCGGAGAGTTCCTAAAAAGTGCGTGCAATTTTTAACAAGGTCAGTGATTGAGTGCTTGAGTCATGTTTTAGCTGAAATAGGATACAACTCTAATATTGTTGATAGTACATTTCATCATTTGGATATGGCCCCTTGAGGGCTTTGAACAGGAAAAATCTTATTTTCTCTTGGAACATCCTCTTGGACTTTTTTCTGACCATGACAGATTATTTTGAGGGTATGACTAAGTAAAAACAAATCTTCTCCAATGAGTTTTGTCGTAACTTCCTCATTTGTTAAACACTGATTAGGGAAGCTAAAGACTCCTTATATTAGATTTTTAAAAAACAGTTTAAAATGAAACGGAACCGCCAGCAAACCGCTGACATGATTTATAAACATTTACTCCTGGGAAAAAACTATTTGATCAGGACAGATGTTTTTCCTTCTGAAGGTTTATTGTCAAGATGCAAGATAAATGGGCCAAATAACCCAGGGTATTGTCTTTTATTCCTCTCTAGGTCCAAATGATCAAGTCCATTGTGTAAAAACGAATGACAGTTTGTGAGCAAAGGATGAAAAACAAAAATGTAATAACACAAAACATACATATAGCACAACACCAGACCAGCTCTAGAATCAGGAAAGTTCTACTTATGCCATCAATGTGACACATCATTTATCTGTAGAGGCATTCTTGTTACAGTGTACAAATAATGTCCAATTTAGCAAAAAAACACTGTATTTTTATGACCAAATAGTTTACACAAGAGACGAGCATGACCATAAGACTAGACAAGCTACATCAGGCCATCTACTGGCACCTAAAACCAGGACAAATCTTCTGAAATGTTCTGTGACTTATAGAGCTATAAAAGGAATGGAACTCATTGCCAAACTACCTTGCTGAAATAGAGTCCAGAGCCTCTTTCAAGAAGAGATTGAAGGGCCATCTACTAATGACAATGTACCCTTGTGAGCTGTGATACCCTAATTTAATTGTATCATGCTTTGTACTGGTGGGTGTCTTGTAGGGCTTTCCCGAATACCATTTTTCGGGCTCCAGATATTCGGTAGTAATCAGTAGCGAATATTTGTTCCGCGCGGGGGGGACAACCCAATTTGTGTTCTTTGAAATTGAAAAGGATATCGCACTGTGTTTGTTACTTTCGTTGCAGTTGTATATGTCTTAAGTGTAATTTGGCTTGGCTTTCTATTTTGTATGGAAATGCTTTTATTTTGAAGGAGAGTTAGCGCAGTTGACAGGAAGTTGTTGTTGCTATGGAAACAACGTGACGGAGATTAATGGAGAAAAAGTAATATCTACATATAAAGACGGAGAAAGTAAACAATAACGTTTATGGTTAAGTGTTAGCACCCCCGAAGAGGCACAAGCTCTTACGTTGATATTGGAGATTTCAATAAATTAAAAAAGAAAGAAAAAACGAATAAAGAAATTGAAACCCGAATAGTACTCCAACGAACGAATATTTGGATATTCGGGTACAGCCCTAGTGTCTTGTGCACTCATCCTTGGCTGAGATTGATATTGAAAGTGGATGACATTGTTGATGATATTGGAGATTGTTGATAATGATGTCAGGACTTATGTCTTGAATGTTGTAGTATTATTGTTGTATTGTTTTAAGTGTCGGACCCCAGGAAGAGTAGCTTTTGTCAAAAGCAAAAGCTAATGGGGATCCTAAATAAACATAAACACGCAATGTACCTAACTGAATGGAAATGCAACTCTTGCATTGCAATATGTCTAAATATGTTGCACAGAAAGCAATTTTAGCAACACTTTAGAAGACTAATAAATCTCTTATTTATTTTTGTGTATAGAGAGTTTATCATTTCCAGTTTTTGCACTGCATTATACTGAGACATCATTTATATGAATTTGAGAAAATGTTTAAGATGCATTGGTATGGATATGTAGAGGGTAATGCTACACAATGAAAGTGAAACTGATACCTTGTATAACAGTAACTTAGTGACACCAAACAATGTCATTCCTTTACATTGTTTGTCACTACACATTTTTGACCCATGTATTACAAGTGCCATTTGTTTCCTAAACAAATTACAAAATAGCATGTGGATGTACTACTACTGAGCTCTATCTAGAATGAGAAGAGTGTCAGAACTGTTCTTTAACACATATTGTACTAAGAGATCATAGCCACAGAAGTTTTAATAGAAATAGAATTGAAAACAATGTCATACTATGTTTTTCCACTGAGCTCTACATATAACTTATCATGGATCAGTGTTCTCTGTGTGTTCATCTTTGTAGTGAACATACAAAGAGGACTTTTACGTTCATGTTACATTAAGCCATTACAACCCAAGAATGGAAATAAACGCTTTGAAATGACGGTGCTTTGACAGATATCCCTCTTATAGAGAGTGTCTGCAGAGACTTGCTTATAATGCTTTTACTGTTAACTACAAGCCTGATAGGTCAATTAAAGGCCGCTGTCCAATCTGACTGAAGCCTGAGTCACACAGTTTCCAAAAGGAGCTTTATATCTGATAGTATGAGACACAGACTATGAGTGTTCTGTTTTAACGGGACCCAAGCAGAAGTCCATAATAAAAAGCGCTGTTTGATCAGACAGAGGGTCATACAGAGATCATGCGATTACTAACAATGTTTACTGCGATGCTCTACAGCAAAAGTTCTGAAATCCCCAGGAGACCTTTGTTGAGTCATGGAGAGCCACAATAAACCATGACTTCTCTTCTTGGTCACAAAAGGTCGGAACAGAAGTGCTTACTCACCGACTCGCACTCCCTGAGTTTTTTCTGGGCACTGTCAAAGTCAAAGTTTACGTACAGGCACTCCACAAACTCTGTAATAGGATCCTTGTAGGTGTACGACTCCTGAAAAAAAAAGAAATCAATATTATATAATCAAGTATTATGCCTTAAGACATTTATTTCTTAATCAAAGCTTCTATAGCTTAGAATTTAACAATTTCATGTTTAATAAAGTAGATAAAGCATAAATATGTAATTTATGTTTATTGTGCAATTAAAAATAGAAATTAGTAATATCCGAATATAAACATAAGAAATAAATAATTAGATGTGGATATTTGTAACTTTTCTTGCCGTTCATTTAAAATATGATATACTGTTTCAGATATTTGCCAATTCAGTTTTTTTTGTTTTTTTTTCAAATAAAAAATATATAACTGACATCGATAACGATCATGCTGCATGTGTGTATAACCAATCGACCACAAATAGTTTCTGACTGTTTTGACTAGCAATCTATTAAGGAGGTGCATCTCTGGAAATCATAAATCCTAGTTTGGTTGAAGGTAATGACTGGTAATGACTAGATAGTTAGGAAAAACCACCTGTTGGGCACACAAGCTAAATAAAGATAACAGTTTACAAAGGTCTGAGTGAAAACACATTTTGAACTCAAAGACAGAGACCCAGCCTGACCTGAGGCCACAGAGCTGAGAGCACTGGGCGCATGTTTTAAAGACTACCCACAACCCACCAAGACAGTGCTCAGATCTCTAATATAGGTACAATCACTGGTGGAGAAGACATTGGTACCGTAGCACATTCATCAGAAGTAATGTGTTGTGAGCTAGGACCAAAAACCTATATACACGAGCTGAGCTTAAAAAAGGGAAGCCCTAGTATGCTATTGGTTTACTAGGTTTGGGTATAGTTTAGATTTGAATGATTTCAGTTCCGCTTATTGATTAAGGTTGTTAATGGTTCTTGATTTCAGTTAAAGGGGTTAAAAAACAGTCACATGCCTACTCACAGGAAATCCCTAACACTAACCCTGACCCTTGGTTACCAGGCATTTTGGATTTGGTTCTTACTCTATACTGAATTTTGGTTCCTTAACCTTCTAATGTAATGGTCAGACTGTTACTCATCCTCCAACGTATAAGGCCTATAAGCAAAGACCTGGTAGCCATGTACACTTTGTTGTAAAAATAAATAAATAATTGTAATACCTGCTGAATGACCTTCACCAAATCCTTCAGGACCTGCCGACGCTTGCGGACATCCTTGTTTGTGATGATGGCTGTGGTCAGGTAACGCAGGATGTGTGGGCACATAGTCTGGATAGCATTGAGGTACCTGGAAAGAGTGAAGGATATTACTGATTTAAGCAAAGACATGATCTTTACAAGGATGCATAATAGAACATCTTGGCTGCCTTTTGGGCTCCTGGCATTTAGCACACAGGGGAAGCCTTTGCGGCTAAAACAGATAAATGTCCTGACAGGACCCCTCGCTTCTGCACAGTGGTCCCAGCTTTAAGCCGTCTCTTTCATTAGTGTCCTACCAAGAGGGGAGGAGGAAAAGGAAACCCTGGCAAGAAGATATAGATCAGTGAGCAGGGACCTGCTCAGTAGCTGAAACACAATCCATCAGGGACTGATGTTCCAACCACAGGTCAACTAGCTAAGGGCTGAACACAAGAGACAGGACGCTGCTAACAGGCTGACTCTAATCCCACACCAACTGTGGAGACAGGGTTCTGTAAAAACAGCATGTAAGGTCTGCACACACAACATATTGCTTGTCAAGCTGGCAATCAACATCAACATTAAGTGTATCACCAAAACTCCTTAGTGTTTTTTTAATATCCATCTTTGAACTTTACCCTCCACCCAACCCCAAATTGATCAAATTAGATCTGAAAAGAGGAAGTGGAGTGGGCCCCTTCATGTCTCCTATAGCTGAGTCCGGAGGAACACATGGTGTTCAGAGAAAGACAGCCGGCAGCAGTTTAATTAGCTGAAACAATTAAAGGGACAGGGGGACCTGTGGCAGTAGTGATGTAGAGTCTAAAAACAGCAATGGGCTGCTTGGCAAAGCCATCATGTTTCTGGTTTTAGAAGAGCACTCCCTTTCCCTCCCTCCTTCCTTTTGTAGTTGCTTGACTCCCGTGGAAAACCGCAATGCTCCGCACTGTGTTCCTGATTAACTTACACCTACTCACTCTCTAGGGGGGGCTCCAATAGCAAGCGATCCTGCATGAGTCACTGTACCCTATCTGCAGGGCATTCACCCAATTCCACTTAGGGGACTTCATCTTTTTTTGAGTTTGAGGCGAAAAGCGTCACTGCACTGGTTTGCTGAAGATGCTACAGAAGCATGCAGCCAAGAAATAAAGTATGAATTCAGATTTATTCTGTTAAACGGTGTGTGTGGGGGATGGGAGGGGGGAGTGGAGGGAGAACATAGAAGGAAGTGGGACAGGGCACAACAAGGTCACGTTTTGTGGCCATTTTATAAAAGAAAATCACGTTGAACAATAAAACGAGTGATAGAGACCAGTGGTTCACCACCAGGGGTCCGTAATGGAGTTCCAGTCAGTCTCCAGTAAAATGAGGAATAGTTTATTTGTGCGATTCACACACATTCGCAAACCATAGACCAGGCCATGAAGAGCAAAACAAAGTATCTTGCCAAAGGACACCTAAACATGTTGACTACAGGGGCTTATGTTGAAAGAAAATCGACTTTCTTATTGGAGGACGACCAGTCTACTTCCTAAGCAACATCCACCCTGAATAACAACAAATATTTTTTTTTCGATGGCGGCCCAAAAAGCGACATTTTATGAAATTGTGTTCTGTGACCTTAATGGGCATCATTTTATGGGTTTGTTGACACGAAAGCTTTTCAGAACCAATGACTATCAAGTAAGTCAGATATAGTACACAAACAAGTTTTTACACAAACAAGTTTTTGGATCAACATCTGCTGACTGCAGGGGTAAGGGAGGTCATATATGAAGCTGAAGGCCAGCTGCTGGTCACCGACTCCAGCCAAAGGAAGTACTGGTCAAAAGATGGGAAACAAGAGCCAAGCCTCAGTGGGGAAAACATGAGGTTTCTAGACTGTGAAACTGCAAAGCACACAAAACTACCTCAGTTTGTCCACACAGATGGTTGGGTGAGCTTTTCATGAGTAATTATTGGGCAGGCCTCTTTAATCATGCGCAATAAAATTAAAAACTGAGTAAAATTCAGGGAACCAGACATTTGAGTGCGCTGTGTTGTGGTTGCCTGTCATACTGTCTGTGGAGGCCAATCATCTGTACAATTATACAAGCCTGCAATCAGAACAGGGGGGAGGGAGCAAATACATCAGAATGGGCGGTGTGCAAATGTTAACGCAGTGTATAAAGTTTCCGATCTGCGATACACATGGCCTCGTTCCACGATTTTGAGAGTAAACAGACCACACGAAAACACACACTTCTGAAACCACTTTAAAAATACCAGCAGGGTTCATGATGGAGCCCAACACCCAAAAATGTGTTATTAAAGCTAATGGTTTTCTCTAAATCAACTTAATGTTAGAAAAAAAACAATCACTGACCTTTTCTCCAAATCATCTTAGCATTTAGAATTTAGCTACAACGCAATATAATTTCATATGGACCAAATGACAAAAAACAGATACATAACCACTAGGGATGTGCATCTCCATCACTGAGGCCGATGCGATGCGCATCTCGATACGTTGCCACGATACGATACATTAACGATACATTTGAAACACCAGGCGATGCGATACGATACGATTCACCCCTGTTGCGATACAGTTCGATACGATTTGATTCAACATTATGCGATTCGGGGCGATACGATACGATTCAACACGATGCAAAAATAATGATACTTCAATATGGTACGACAGAGGATTTTTGTTTTATTCCTGATATGCAGCAAATCATACATTAACAAAAAAGTGCTTTACATATTTGGTACTGCACATCCCATCATGCCGTTTATTTTTTTACCTTTAAAAGCTCTCCAGAGTACAGTACAATTGTATAACACCTCACAGTTAAACAATGTAAGGATGCATTGCTCATGATTAACAATGTGCAAATAACAGCTACCATAGAGCAATGCCCATACAGCTGCCAGCCTGATGTGCTTACTCATTCATAGGCTAACTCACCAGTGAGCAGAAAGCAGTGGTTTCTATATGAACAATAAAGAATACAAATAACCTTTCACAAACAGGTATTTCATAACTGCTTACAGTAAGGAAGACATTTAAATTATTATTGGCCACAGGCTGCTGTAAACTAAACATCACTCTCTCTGACAGAACACCTCACTGAGTGATTTAACTCATGTCTAACTTTCAGGTTTCTCTTTTCAGCCGCAGAACCCACGTCGCCTCTTTATGTGCGTCGCTAAGTTCCTCGAACTACTTGTGTACTTTAAAGCGGCTCAGCATCGTTAACAATTTGCGAGTGATTTTTCAAGTTGACCGTCTGTAGTAAATAGTGCCGCGCACATATACCATCAGGACGTTACTGATGGGGTGCGGCTGCGGAGTGATACTGTGTGTATGCAAGTCCGCATCTAGGACGGATCTATGTATCATGGCTGTAGACCTGTTAAGTAATAAAGATACCTCATACAAAGGTCTACGGATACCTTATTACTCTCCATGACCTGCGGTCAACTATATAGCATAAAGGACTTTTACACCGTCTTTCTTGAACAATCCGAAGTGTTGCCAAACGTTTGAGTTGTAGGTATGGACTTTGGTTGTAGGTTCCATGTGTGTTGATAACTGAGACTCTCGGCCTCCGTAGTGGCGAAGTAAATATCAAAGATCGTCTCTGCTGAGCGTTGACAAGATGAGGGGATTTTATATGAATGAATCGGTTTTTTACCGATGCAAAGACGCTACGCAATCGATGCATCGCGAGTTCAACCCAAATTGTAGCCGATGTGCACTCTTTCGACCGGTGCACTCGCATCTTGAACGTTTATGCCGGTGCACCGATGCGAATCGGTGAATCTTAACATCTCTAATAACCACACACATACAGCTCACATGTCCAATAAGTCCAAAACATACATACAAATGGTCACATGACCAACACAACAGAAGAAAACTGTTTTGGTTAGGATGATCATTTGTTGAAATACTCAAAGTTGCTGTACAGTCTCTCAGAAGTATTAAGTGGCAGCTTTTGGATGAATTGACCAAAACAATAACTATGCCAAATCAATTTAGGCCAATTTTCAGGAATAGTTCTGAACATTACTTTTCTGCTGTTGTTTGGTAGAAACATATAGAGGTTTAGTATAGATAGAATCCCGACCATTGTGATCTTCGAAGCAACATTAACTACACAGACATGCATATTTTTTAATTCACAGAGCAGATTTTGCCAAAAGGAAAATATAACAGTCTATGGATTTCAACTTCGCTTTATGGTACAACCAGGCTACAGAACCATTCCTTTCATGTTGCGATCGTTTAGTGGAAAGGGATCTTATCTTTACAACTGCTTCCTGGTATTCTTCTCAACATTTCCTGGATGTAAAATCTTAAAAGGGTTAAAACAGGAAAATGTATGAGAAATTGTACTTACTGTGGCTGATACAGAAAGAGCTCAATGATATTGTCTCTGCCCTTGGGGTGGTTGAAGAAGACGAAGAGGGACCAGTGAATGAGCCATGTCCTCTGCTGGAGGGCCTGGAGCGGGGAGGTGACAGTCTGGAAAGGACAAAGATAGGAAAATAGACACGGTTAGGGTTAGAAGAGAAGCAAGGTGAAAAAAAAGTACAAAACAAAAGCTATTCTCCCATAAGGCACAACAAAACCAAGCCCTCCTCTCCCAAATGGTCATCAATAAAACTTGTAACCACTTCATACTAAAATCCAAATTCTTAAGTGGTCTGATAAGTGTGTGTGTGTGGGTATATGCCACAGCAGAGCCCTCCTGAAAATGAAATGTCGATATGGGAGTCTATGTAAGGGAATCTACATTTGGTATCAAATTCTGAGAAGTGGGGCATTTACGTTGTTATCAATAGTCTCCCTCAGGCGGGTGAGGTCCTCCATGGCAGCCTCCCAGTTCTGCATCAGGATCTCAGAGGCCAGCTTGCCCCACAGGGAGTTCAGGGCATTCCTGTCTGTAGCCGGGACCTTTGGAACAAACACAGTGCACTATTCAAACCTGAAGCAAACAACATTAAAACAAACATTTTACTCCAACTGGTTGACATACACAGTGACGCTGGGCTTGAGTTTGCCACTGCTTGTTTGGCTTTAGTGGCACAACTGAACTGGATAAATGGATTAAAGTATGTCATCCGAAGGGAATGGAACTTGACAGAAAAAGATTAAGACTGTTTAAAAAAAAAATCAAATCAAATCAGCTGCACTTTTAGATGCTACAAATGAAACATTGAAGCTGCTGACCATACAGTTAAATAAGAGTAAAAGGCACATTTAGACCATGTGCGTGACAATGTGGTCTGAATGATTTGCTAGTAGTAAAACATTTTGGATGCAGTGAAGTTTAGTAGGCAGGGTAATGCCGATTGCTCAAACCTTAAGGCATATCAGCTATGACAGATTCATGATAGGTTACTTACTATATGGGCTTAGTTGCAGCAAGCATTTCACATCTGTTGTCATGTTTTCTGTTAAGATTTCAACAATTTAATATTATAGTTTCCATAAAGTTAGGGTACACACAACAGAAAAGAACGGTCAAATCTGATGAGGCAGAGGCCCTAGACATTTTTTTCATGGATGAGAAAGGATCACATGTCATAACGCGGCATGCTATAACACTTAAAAAAAGAAGAAAACTGTATTAATATCAACTGATTTATTAAAAAATATATTTTAATCCTCCTACATTACAAACCAGAAATAGCCAAAAGTGTGCAAATGACTTAAATTAATTGAAAAATGAGCTGACCTCTGATGGGAGGTGCAGACACACTTCACAAAGGGATGGCAGAAAACTCTGCACAGTACAAGCTTTGATGGAAAAAGCGAGTTGGAGCACTAGCCAATAGAATTGCAAGTGTTAAATAGTGATGTCACTATGTTATTGAAGTAAACAAATGAGTCCAATGGAGGCGTTACAGGCAGGGTGGGGAGTGTGTGGAAGAAAAACTTCCTCTGATGTGAACTTTGGGATTGAAGCCTTTGCAGACCATTTACATGCACAAAAACCTATTAAACGTTAGTACATGTTTCCAGTGAGATTTGCTTTGTTAAACTTTTTCTTTGCAAGCTTGACCCCATCAGTCTTGAGAATGATAATTACAATAATATCCCTCCATTACCTTGGGTAACTGTCGTTATCACAAGGTAATTAGGCTGAAATATGAACTGACGCTAACAAGACACATCTTTGTGAGCATAATCACTCTGAAAAAGAGTTGCAGGCTACTGTTTCTGATTTCCAGAACAGTCTAAAACAAACAAAAAGGGGAATCAGGTAATGGAACACAGGTTGAGAATGCCTCTGAACCTCGGCAATCACTCGCAAGTAGTGGACATTGGACTACACCCTAGGGCTCATGGGAAACTCTGTGCCACGATGGTTCAAGGGAAACTCTGTGCCATGATGGTTCACGATAACGGCAAACACCAGACGCAAAGACATGAGTCAAGCAGGAAGTCAGGGTGGGTGTCTGCTGAGTGGCCAGAGAAACCGAGATCCTAACCACACGCCCCCGTAAGCCGTTGGACAGCCGCTAAAGTGGACCGTGAGACACGACAGATGTCAAGCAGAGGAAACAGTATAAAAAGAACAGGTTTCCGCTGGAATCCCACAAATTGGCGAGATTATTTGGAGATAGAGGGTTTGAGTTGCACTCTGATAACATTTCCACTAACGAGACGGTGGCAGGTAAGGGGAAAATATTTGGAAAATCTCCCCTAGTATTTCCCCAAAGGAGAACACAGTAACATGGTGTTTCCATCCATCCAGTGGAGTAACAGAGTTTCTTTGATCACAGAGCACAACTTGGGTCTATTACAAATGAAAGTGCAGAAGTCACAAGAATGCTCATTATTGTAACAGCTAGAAGAAGAAAAAGATTGGCTCCACTGCCGGTAGAAAGGTCAGCGTTTCATCTGGTGAAAGTGTTTTGTTTGTTATTTTTTTCCATCCCCTGGAAGTCCCTGCCTGCTACGTTTGGCTGACCTCCAGGTCATTATGGCAGCTTTCTACACACACACAAACACACACAGTCTGGCTTTCACTAGTGGCCACGCTAGAAAAGTTTCAGTACCTGGGTTTTTCCAGCAGTTACCTTAAGTTTCCATTGGTTTGTGAAATGGGCACATTTTCGCTGACTGACCAGCAACAATAAATTGACTGTGCTGGGGATCCGTCGGGATACTCAATCTTTATTCTTAACATTCAATCCCTGCATTAAGTGATGATATGAATAAGTTGCTCTTTTCGGGCTAGGCCGCATTGTAACAAGACCTGGGGCATGGATTTTGCAAGGCTGGCTTCCTTCGTTTAATTGACTGGGTTTCCCACGTTATATGACTTTATGGAGCCTCACCTCTCCCTTACGGGGGGAGGGAGAGACAGACAAGGGGCCTGTGAGGATGGGAGGTCCACTAAAGACGGAAAAGAGGGGAGGGGGAGAGCGGTATACAGACTCCTAATGAAATCCATTTCTACCTTTTCCTCAGCTAAAAAGCTTTTTGCATTGTCAAGAGTAAGACACAGATATCTAGTTACAAAGCCTGATCTGCCTGGAACTTAAAATGAGGGGTATAACAATTTGAGGGGTAAAAAGAAAAAAATAATCTGTTGGACTTTGTACAACATACCTCAATTAAAGCAATTTTGGTTTTATTTAGACTGAGTTGCAAAGCCATAAACAATTGTTGTTGGAACAGTGGGATATATCCCTTGAAAGCTTTCGAAGACTTTCCTTAATGCCTTTTTTTTGTTTTTTAGGGCGTGGAAGCGGAAAGCTAGGGCGAATTACCCTTCATCTTGTCTCGGATGTGACTCTTCCTTCTGCAGATTTAAGCAGATCAGTGAAAAACCCATCACATGAAGTACCCAACTGCTTTGGGTTAAGAGGTTTGTTTGTAGAGAAGAGGGTTCATCATCGCTCCAAGTGCCTGCCAAGTTTTTCACTCTGACATATGAATGTGCATGGCTAGCCAGAGTCAGTGACATCCAAAAGACAACAGTGTAGTATCAGATGTCAATTAGAATGGGAACAAAAAGGTTGTCTAAATGTTTTTCTCTCTAATGAATAGACAAAATGTTGATCTTATGCTAGCCCATTCTCTCAGGGCTGGCTTTGGCATTAGTCCTTGCTTCACCGCAAAGCTAAATGCTGAACCAAAGACAAACAAAAAACAGGAGGAGTCTTCCTTTGAGGACAAGTGAGTGACACTTGGAAAGCACTCACAATGCAGGCTGGTTCCACTGGTCATTATAGGGCATTCAGTTGATTTGAACTTACTTACACTGGATGTCTTCAAAAGGAGTCAAAATAAAGCTACATTTGCGCTATAATTTGGGTTCATTTTTAAATGAGGCCAAAATCGAACCAACGGGGGAGGGGGGGTGCTACAAGCTTGAAGTTGCCTTACAATGTGCCCTTGAAGGCAGCTTCAGAGTAGGCTACAATTGACGCCACCAAGGCGCTTCTGCTTGCATAAGTAATGATGGAATCACCTTGGATACTAACCTCAGATGCTGCAAAGTTCAAACACTTGGTAACTGGTTGTTGTGGTTGTGATAGTCAATGTGTGAAAAGTCCAGGGGCCCAATTTATAAAAGGGATATACGCTCAAAAGATGGCGTACGCCAGTTTCTACGCAATGTTTGCGATGTATAAACAACAAACTCGGCGGGAAAATGTGCGGTCCTCCACGCAAACTCTAACCCATGCGTACGCACTAAGCACAAAAATGGGAGGCGAGAAACTGCGACCTTGTTGGCAGAAGGAAGAATGGAGAGAAATATGTGGAAATATTACCATAAATAAAATGTTACCTCTCATTTATCATATATGAAATTGCCGTTCGCCAATAGCCTACTTGATAAGTCGCTCGTAAAACACAGGAGGTATGGAAACTACGAACACCATATGTGGTAAATTGTACAGCTAACATAACACATTAGTTGTATTT
>NW_011348841.1:0-6252 GCF_000735185.1 Notothenia coriiceps
GGAGAGGAGCGGCCTCAGTGTGTTTTATGTGGAGAGGTGCTCAGTAACGAAAGCTTGAAAATGAATAAATTGGACCTGCATCTCCAAACAAAACATCCTCTGCAGGGACAAATCGAAGGATTTTTTCATCTGCAAAGAAGAGTCTTTCAAGAAGCAGTGTTTTGACGGCGGAAAAGTAAGTCACTCATTTTAATAATTTGTTTTGTGTTTTTGTGAGTTTGTCAGGGTCTGTTGTGAAATTGTTTCGTTAATGCAAAGTTGGATGAAATGCAGACTGAGCCCCGGAGCGGACCGCCAGCTGCGCGCTCTCGCGCGTCCTCTACTCGCTCCCGCGAGTCCACTACATTCTGCAGCGGCACAGAGCGGTGTTTCAAAAACAATAACCACAGGAAGATTAGGGGGAAAGTGACAGGTAGTATGAGAAGGAAAGCGAGAGAAAGTATCAGCCGCACGGATGTGACTGCTGCAGTGTGATGCACATAGGAATACATATGGGGGTTATTCCCTCTCTTTATTCAAGAGCGTGGTCTTTAAATTTGAGAGCATACTTTATTGATTTCACGTTCAGAATATGTATTTCTTTCCCTCAAACCCTGTCTTCACACTCAAATAGTGCCTGCTTGCGCTTAGATTTGCTCTGCTTCTGCTCAAACTGTACGCTTGCACTCAGATATATTTCTGCTTACAGGTTTCCTGTGTTCCAGCTTAAAACCTTCTCCTCGCACTCAGGCTGTTTGTGCGCTCGTGAAATGTCTGCTCTCAGATTTCTTCTGTGCGCGCTTGGGTCTTTTGTGCAACAACCCTGTCAAAATCCCTCCGTGGGGATTCCCCACAGTATTGAGTATGTAGTAGCTTTGGATAAAAGCGTCTAACAAGTAACATGTAATGTAATGCGCTATAAATGCGGTTGCCAGGTCCACATTGGGTATACAGCGTACGCCGGCTGGTATTAAAAATCACCCAATAACCCAGCAATGTTAATGATAATATCTTCTCTGTTATTTTCAGGCATTCAAAGGGAACAGAGGGGCACTGAGGGCATCCTATCAAGTCAGCCTCCACAAAAAAAAAGTTAATCAGTTGCCAAGTGTTGGAGTTTCTTTGTCTCTCAGAGTGTTTTAAAACAGCTCTGTTCATTTAAAAGTGTTTAAAAAATGTGTGTACATAGTTTTTGATCTAGTGACTTAATGTTGCACTTCTGATAATTTAAATTTGGTTTCACCTGTGATTAACTGAATACACTTCACTGTACTTCAGTTAGTGTTTTGTCCCTTTCTGTTTACAACATGTTTGTTCTTTGTTCATTTAAAATAGTTTAAAATGGTGTGTACATAGTTTTTGAGCTAGCAACAAACTTAATATTGCACTTTTGATAATTGAAATGTGTACTGTATATACTTGACTGCACGTCCCATGTTTCGTCTTTCTGCTTTGATCCTTATTTTTTTCTGGGCAAGCTCAAAGGGAAGGTTGTTATGGTGAGAAACCTAATTGCTGCGATGCACTTTTATAATTAAATAAATATTTTCATTTACATTTTAAATTCATGGTGTGTTGCATTCTTTGTTTATAACTGTAGATATTATGGAAAATCATGACATTTTTTGAGCTTGGGTCCCTTAGGACCACAACATTTCTGTTTTGGGTCTCATGCTGAAAAACTTTGGGAACCCCTGCATTAAATAAAGGTAGGAATTTGACTGGGATGTGGCTGTAAATCTGGTTTACATTCAAACACTGTTTTTTTTTCTCCCTCCAGATTTAATTTTGAAGATGAAACGCCGACAACACACTTTGACACATTCCCAGCAGCCATTCTCACCGTGTTCCAGGTAAAGGTCACCTCCATCATGCCCCCCCCTGCTCTGCTTGTTGAACTGAAGTGGATTAAAACCCTGAGCCTGTGTCTTCCCTGCAGATCCTCACTGGGGAGGACTGGAACGCAGTCATGTACCATGGGATCGAATCCCAGGGGGGCGTTAAAGGGGGGATGTTCACCTCCATTTATTTCATCATTCTCACTCTCTTTGGAAACTGTATCCTTCACGTTTGTGGCATTCAAGCAGCCACAATGAAAGTGTGCAGCATTCATTTGAAGAACAGCTGCAATTGTACATTGATTCTGTGTGTATCAATCATTTGCTGTGGCGAGCCGTGGCTTTTATACCTAGGCCCTCAAAAAGAAAAAGAGTTATTACGTCACAGCGTATACTTCAGCGGAATATCAAAACAACGGCCCGGGGTGCAAAACGCATCAATGACAGCACACAAAATAACACCTGTAAATAACCCAATTTATGTTCTTTGAAATTGAAAAGGATATTGCATTGTGTTTGTTACTTTCGTTGCAGTTGTATATATAGCTGCTTTCAAACCAAGTACTTTGTCGTACTTAGTTCCCAGCACTTAGTTNTGTATATATGTCTTAAATGTAATTTGGCTTGGCTTCCTTTATTGTATGGACATGCTTTTATTTTGAAGGCGAGTTTACGCTGTTGACTGGAAGTTGTTGTTGTTATGGAAACAATATGACGGAGAAAAGGAGCAAAGATTAACGGAGAAAAGTAATATCTACATATAAAGACGGAGAAAGTAAAGGATAAAGTTTATGTGTTAGCATCCCCCGAAGAGGCACAAGCTCTTACTGTTGCATTTCCCTCCGAATAAGGATCGAAGACTTGACTGTTGGTATTGAAGATTTCAATAAATTCACATCATCAGTCAAGACTTCGACCATTATTCAGATTTATATAAACACCTATCATGACAAGGCAACCACAGCCAAGTAACAATTAAAAATGAATTAAGTCGGCACGGTGGCCCACATTGAAAATTACTTAGGCCTACCTTTGATGATCAAATCATTTAAACACAATGTCCATCCTCCTGTCCTTTTGGATGAAGTACTTGATGGCGGGGTCAGCTGATCCTTTGCCACTCCAATTTATCATTGTAACTCAATCTTGAAAATGACTCGGTTACATTTTTTTCGAAACGATGTCAACACTGCCACTGACGTGAAACATCATTAACGAATGTATGCTAATTAGCTACCTCCGCCTAGCTTGACCCGTTGTTATAACACATGCATAAACTTCACAGCGGGCGGAACTTGTCATAAAATCCGCGCTAATAAAGCCCACCCATTTAGAGGGAAGATATGATTGGTCAATTGTACTGTCATTTCACATTACTCTCTCATTGAGTTACTATAGCTTGGCCCTCTGTGAATTTATAGCTGGACCACCAATCAGCTCCTATCTTCACAGTAACTTGCAGAGACAGTCAAAGGAGCTTCTTTCATTTAGCCCTTCACATTCCAACATAAACTGAATAGGCATATTCAAAGGATTTATTTCTTTGGAAATTTTATTTTAAATACAGTTCAAATAAAGTTATTTTGGTAAAACTGATGAAAATTATTTTTTATTTATTTTAATTATTATTATTTTTTTTTTTTTATGTTTTTAAATATTATTTTGTAAAATATCTTAGGCCCTCAGAGGGCCCTGACGGCTCGCCACTGATCATTTGATATTTTTCTCAGACCACAAATAACCAGACACGCTGCTCAACGTTTTCTTGGCCATCGCTGTGGATAACCTGGCCAATGCCCAGGAGCTCACTAAGGTACAGTATTTCTTTATAGCCTCACACATCCTGGCTTTATACACCAACAACATCCATCAATAAAAGGGTTTACCTTAAACTCAATCCCACATACAGCCAGCCTTTTATTACTTATAGAAGACAGTGAATATGAATGGGATATGTTTGAGGTCATTCCGGAGTGGCTGTTGTTATATAACTGATATAATGCCAGGTCAGTATATATTATATTGAATTTATAAGATTATTTGTAGCTCTTTATCCCTCACCAGGGGGCAGGTGTTAACCCCAATGTGCAGGGTTTCCATGGGTCCTTTAAATCCTTAAAAGTTGGTGAATTTGAGGTGGAAATAAAAATCAACGTTTTGAAAGTTTCAGAAAAAAGATATTGGTCATTGGAAATGCTTAACTTAAAATGAATAACTTTGTCATAGTACCAGACACGGTGAGAAGGTGATGTGGTCATTACTTGTGATGAAGATGAACCTTTGTTTTCCCCCCAGGGGAAGTACAGGTGTTCCCACAGTACAATACACACACATGCATTTGTCTGATATACCGAGATATGTTTAAGCAAACAGGTTGCCAGTTTGTCCGGCGCCAGAGGTTCGGTGCCTTGCTCAAGGGTACCTTAAATAATAAAAGATGGACTTATAGGGATCCCTTTGGCTGGTGGATCACCAAACATAGTCCTGCTATGGGGAGCTGTGTAAGGATACAAGGTAGATAGTCACCCTACAACCTAAGGGTCGGTGGATCAATCCCAAACCCCTGCAGTCCAGATGTTGACCATGGCGATCAGTGTGTGAGTGTGGGTCTGTATGGCAGCCTCTGTATGAATGTGTGTGAATGGGTAATTTTTGACTTGTATTGCATGTTACAAAGACTGGAAGAGAGATGTATAAATGCAGTCCATTTATCATGTACACATGAGCTGAACCCTCGACTGCATATGGAGGCTAACCAACTGCACTGCACAGTCATCAACATGTTACCACCCCCCCCTTGCATCCCCCCCTCCCCCGTTACGTTTTGTTTAGTTGTTTGTTGTTACATGTTTTGATGTACGGTTTGTTATCTGGAGCAATGTCTGTTAAAATAAAATTTAAAAAAAAAAAAAAAAAAAAAAAAAAAAAAACATGTTACTATAAGGCCAAACCTCTCATTGACTTGCTGTATGTACTGTTTGCATGTATGTGTGTATGTGTGTTTGTTTGTTTGTTTCTGCACGTACTGTCCAGGATGAAGAGGAGCAAGAGGAGGCCATCAATAAGAAGCTCACACTCCAGAAGACAAAGGAGGGGAAGGAGGTCAGCCCCATGTCAGCCACCAACATCTCCATCACATCGTGAGTCCACTCCTCTGAAGTCTGCCTCGTCACTGAACACACACACTCAGAAACACACACACACTCAGGCTACATGCAGGTTGTTGTACTGCTCATGCTAAGGACCAGCAGTTTGGATGTTATGAGGGGGGGTTGTATGTGGAATGAGTCTCCATAGTTATTGTCTGGTGCCTCCAGTGTGGAGAGACAGACATGAGTTACTGAACATAACCAAAGTGCTGCTGTGGACAGAGACAGGGCAACAGTTACTCAACCTAGACAAAAATATATATTAGTTTTAAGTGTACGCCTCGATCAGTTGTGGTTATTTTGTGACCCAACAAAGTCACTAACTACTTGGGGCATTGGTAGAACACCAACTCCCAATTTACCATTGTACTGTTTTTGTTTGTTGTTTTACAAAATCACAACTATCTCTTTAACCTGAATTTTTTTTTTTTTTTTTACAAAAACAGAAGCAAATCAGCTATGCACATAATAACTCATTATTTCAATATGAACAATACATGGCTATAGCTACAGCCCAAACATGTAGAATCTCTTCATGCAGGAGTGTGTATGAAGAAATTTAAAATCTTAGAATTCTATTGAACCAGGTTGAATCTTGTTTTTTGCCCATGCTCTATCCCTGTTCACTTCAGTCTTTATTGATTTTCAATCCATGATAGTAGTAGTACAGATCCTGTTTCAATCCCAAAAAGTGACAGGTCACACCTGCTACTACTTATGCAAATGACCCCCATGTGTATGCTAATGACCCCCTTTGTATGCTAATGACCCCGTTATGACCCCCTTTGTATGCTAATGACCCCGTTATGATCCCCTTTGTTTGGCTAATGACCCCGTTATGACCCCCTTTTGTATGCTAATGACCCCGTTATGACCCCCTTTGTAACCCTAACCCTAACCCGAGCCCCTTACTGTACAGTAATAATATTAATTTGAAATATCTTATGTAGGTTTTAATATGATTGGTGTTAACTAAGGATGTTCTTTTCAAGTTGTGTGAGACTGTTAACTAATGTTTAATTACTTTAGTTTATAAAGGGCTGGAGTCTCACACAGTGTCTGTGAAGGTGTGTGTGAGACTGTGTGAGCCTGTCTCCCCCCTACCCCCGCAGGGTAATATTCATTTTAAAGATCTTATTTAGGTTTTAATATGATTGGTGTTAACTAAGGATGTGAAGTTGTGTGAGACTGTGTGAGACTGTCTCCCCCTACCACCTCCTCCCCCATTCCTTCCATCCCTCTGTTTTTGCTGTGATGCCAGTAGACAGAGGGAGGTGGAGTTTAAA
>NW_011348842.1:0-2624 GCF_000735185.1 Notothenia coriiceps
TGCATTGAAAATGTCCCCTCACAAGACAGGAAACAGACCCTCGTTGGCATGACTGGATACAGTTATGAACTGAACCTGAGATTCCAACAGTATATATGCTAGGCTGGCAGAGGGTGCGGCCATAGCTCCTATGACACAGCACCCAGGAAGTAAACAATGGACAATGACGTTTCACCAACGAGGCGTTTTGGGGGGGTATTTTCTGTATTTTCTGTTTCAGAGTTTTACTCGTTACAGGGTGTACTTTGAGGGTTTTGACTCCGCAGACCATTTACATGCATAAAAACCTTCATAACACACAAGGGGACTGGTAATAACCGGAAAAGCATGACATGTGTCCTTTAATAATATAAAAGATTGTATTTGCGTGCATTTCCTGTTCGGAAAGTGGCGCTGCACTGAGAGTGGAGGTGTCCTGAGAGTGGAGGTGTACTGAGTCTGGAGGTGTCCTGAGATGGACCTGTCAGCTCCGGACAGCGCAAAATGCGTACATGAAGCGCTAAGTCATGAACGCAAAACACCATACCCTCGTGGGGGCGCGCTAATGTGATTGGCTTAAAATGGAGGAGACATCTGATTGGCTATAGATAGAAAGAATTACAAGTACGAATCGGGTGACCGTCAGGGGAGTCTCAAAAAACCCACACACGAATGCACAGCGATCCATGCACAGAAAGCGGTTTGTGTTTGCAGGATCAGAGGTTTTAAACGGAAAACAAATATGTGAGGATCAAAAATACATGTACAACTTTTTTCTGTATTTCATTTGATTTACATGTACCGTAATTTTCGGACTATAAGCCGCACCTGAATATAAGCTGCAGCAGCGGCATACCACTCTCGGTTCCACTTTTACCTTTGCGCGCTACCTGTCTCACTCTTTTCCGGCCTCCAGCTTTTCCTGCTGGAACCCGCCGCTTAAAGGTGGGGGTCCGCGGACCGGCCATAGAGCCCATAGAGTTAAAGGTGTTGGCCGTTAGCTGTAAAAATCCATAGATTAGCCGCACCGTTATATAAGCCGCAGCGTCGAAAAATAGGGAAAAAGGCGCGGCTTATAGTCCGAAAATTACGGTATATGAAACGGAACACATTTGTGTGTGCATTGAAAAACACAAGTGTAGATCCGGAAATACAAGTGTGAATCCTTCTGTGTGCATGTGTGTATTATGAGACTGATCTAAGCCCATAAATCAGTGTACACATTCCAGAGAGCAGTTGACATGTTTGAAACACAGGAACCAGAGGAAAATGTAATTATTGTGGCAAGTCACACTTCGCCACTCCCTGATGTTAATTGTGCGTTGAAACATTGGTTCCCCCTACACAGGTCAAGCATAAACTAGCATTTTTAACGATTGACTGTTTGTTTACTTTTTTGTATGTATATCTTTTATAGAAGTTAAAGTGTATATGAAAAAACGAAATAAAAATGACAGGACATGGTGAAGCTAAGAGCTCCTGTATGTGTTCTCTGTGAGTTTGCTTAGCTTACCAGATGGGTTGTTGCTTCAGGTGAATGTACAGGTACACCTTCTCTCCTTTCTTCTCCTCTGGAGCCTCAGACACTGTTACGGAAGAGAACATACAGTATGACAGGTACTGGTACATCTCAATACATTTCCACTGATTAAGTGGAGCAGGAGAACTAAAAGCTTCTTTTGCACTGGTATACAGTAAATTCAACACATCTATTTTTGATGCACTGTACCTGGTGATTTGGGCTTTGTCTCGACAGGGCTTTCCCTATCCCTAGAAAGGAGAATGTGTTTACGAAAAAGAAGAAGTAATGAATACTATTTGACTGTCTGACTGAAAATAATTTAAAAGAGGGGATGCATTTGCTCACTCAGTCTTTGGAGCCATTGAGCTTCTCAGCTTGTTCTCTAGGCCTCCAAAGAAGCCTTTCACATCATTCTTGGATGAGCTTTTGAGGAGGAGCTCAGCTGCATCCTTCTTCACAGAAAGCCAGGAGTTGGCCTTGTTGATGTAGGAGTCCACAGCGGCTGGAAGACTACCACGGTCCAACAGCTCGGAGGGAGACGGCTGGGACTTCCCTGAACAAGAGAAGAGAAGAGAGGTTCAGATGATGACATCTATCTGTATCTGTAACCAATGTTTAAAAGCCCAAGAGGAGAATGTGTTTAAACATCAAAAAAAAAATGTTGTTGGGGTTTCCCTTCCCTGTGTTTTCTATAGGTTTTTGTGTATGTAAGTGGTCGGCTAAGTCTGAAATGTGCAAACAAGAAATATAAAGACATTCTGTCTTTTGATGAAAAACTAATATCTGGTTGGTCATTATAATGACTAATTATCTTTATAAAAAAAAATGTGTTAGTTTCAAAATATATAGAGGAACTTATCTTAAGATAATAAGTCGTTGAGATGTAAACTCATTACACCTTACCACTGTAGTAGTACGTGAAGCACATAGTCATTAGGTTTTTGGCTGGGCTGTAGTCATCCATCTGGTAACATCTGTAAACACAAGGAAGGCTTCTCAATACTCTAATTTCCCCTCCTCGGTTCTCCGGTTGTGACCCGGAAATGGATTTCAGCGCGCCATGTTGAAGGACATCTTATTTCTCTAAATGCACATCGAGGACCGAGCATCGAGCATCAAGGAG
>NW_011348843.1:0-2673 GCF_000735185.1 Notothenia coriiceps
AGCAAAAACATGTCCTCATAAAGCTACAAAATGTCCTTGAGCAGCTAAAACATGTCCTCATAAAGCTACAAAATGTCCTTGAGCAGCTAAAACATGTCCTCATAAAGCTGCAAAATGTCCTTGAGCAGCTAAAACATGTCCTCATAAAGCTACAAAATGTCCTTGAGCAGCTAAAACATGTCCTCATAAAGCAACAAATGTCCTCGAAAAGCTCTGACATGTCCTCGTAGAGCTACAAAATGTCCCTGAAAAATAATAAAATGTTCCAGTAAAGCTTCCAAAAAATATTTCCTCAAAAAAGCAACAAAACAAAATGTCCTGGAAAAGAAACAAAATGTCCTTGAGCAGCTAAAACATGTCCTCATAAAGCTACAAAATGTCCTTGAGCAGCTAAAACATGTCCCCGAAAGGAAACAAAATGTTCTGTAACGCTTCCAAAACAAATTTCCTCAAAAAAGCAAAAAAACAAAATGTCCAAAAAAAAAGGCAACAAAACAATATGTCCTGGAAAATCAACAAAATGTCACCGAAAGGCAACAAAATGTTCTAGTACAGCTACGAAATGTTCTTAACAAGCAACAAATGTCCTCTAAAAGCAACAACATATCCTTTAAAAAGCTACAAATTGCCCTCAAAAAGCTACAAATTGCCCTCAAAAAGCTACAAAATGTCCTGACAAACATGTTCTTGTGTTATTGGTCTGGCTTTTATGTAATATTTTATGAACTTTTTCTTATATTATAGATATTTATTACAGAATCATCTTTATTATTTATTGTAGTTTACATTTCACTGTTGATTTAAAAGACTTTTAAAGCACTTTGCAGAGCATTTGATTTGTTTTAAAGGTGCTGGATAAACAAACGGATCGATTAAGGATCATAAACATCAATCACAACAAGAACGTCCTTGCAAACCAACGGTCCCCCCTACTCTCAATTTCACTGAAGCCACAGATCCCCCATAAACAAGTTCCAACATTAATGTCCTTATTTATTATCACAACTAACATATCCTTAGTCATTCCCATTATGCTTATTTTTAGGTTTCACATTTGTATGTTTTGCCTGTGACATGCACCAAAGCCTCTATCACACACCAGAGGAAAGAGAAGACCCCAAAAAGCAGAACAGGGTCTTTTTGAGACTGCAATGTTTGAAAGAGAAACGTTTCTGTGCAGATTTACCTGCTTTTGTTCTCTTGTTATAAAATGCATTCGACCTGTGAGTCAGAAGAGTCTTCAAAACCTGGATTTGATAGAAAAAATGACATACAGAAATGCTGGTCCTCACTTGTACAGATAGATAAATGCACCTGCAAATGTTCCTCAGAAATGAGGTGGTATTTTTAGCTCAATTTCCATCTGGTTAATAATTCTTCTTGCGGTCTCCGACACGTAAGACCGACCAAACAGGAGATCTGTAAACACGGTGAGGCTGATCTTAGAGTCTTGGGTTTCTGCAGCTGAGAGGAGAAAAAGCAGCCTCCATTTGTCTCATTACCTTTTAAGTAACACAGAGTTAATTTAATCTGCCTGATCGGACGCAGCAGCACAGCGGGGTGCGACTCAGCGTGGGAAAATATATTTCACTCTATAGAAGAATAAGCAAAAACACTCCATTGAAAACTAAAGTCCTGCATTTAAACTCAGGAGTCGGCGGATTATTCTGTGTTTTATTTGGAGGAATGTTTAAGTTTGACCTCCTGCTACAATGTCGATCTATTGAGCATTGATGCAATAAAATACTACTTTAAACGGAGTCTTTAACAGGCTAAGTCCCGCCAATGATGCCATTTTAATTTGACTGTCGAAAACTGAAGATTTTATTCATTCATTTGTTTGTTTCTTACGTACACACACAGAGAAATATTGGCAGAAGCAGTGTTATATGTTTACGGTGTGTGGTTAGAGATAGAGTCAATACAAAAACAAACACCAGTCCATTAAAGGTCATTGATAGATCTAATCATTAAAACCACACGACAGGGTAGAACATGTTAAGATCAGTGAGCAAAATCAACACAACTAACTTAAAAATCTCCAGATACGACTGTATACATTTTCAAATGTTTACATATTTTTTTGTTATATATTGTATTAAAATGTGCACACTCTATGTTTAATATGAATAATTATTTTTTTAAAGAGTTCTCTCCTGCTGATGTTCAGGTGTATATCAGTATGTAGTGTCTCTACTTTAAAGAGTCCTCTCCTGCTGATGTTCAGGTGTATATCAGTATGTAGTGTCTCTACTTTAAAGAGTCCTCTCCTGCTGATGTTCAGGTGTATATCAGTATGTAGTGTCTCTACTTTAAAGAGTCCTCTCCTGCTGATGTTCAGGTGTATATCAGTATGTAGTGTCTCTACTTTAAAGAGTCCTCTCCTGCTGATGTTCAGGTGTATATAGTATGTAGAGTCTCTACTTTAAAGAGTCCTCTCCTGCTGATGTTCAGGTGTATATCAGTATGTAGTGTCTCTACTTTAAAGAGTCCTCTCCTGCTGATGTTCAGGTGTATATCAGTATGTAGTGTCTCTACTTTAAAGAGTCCTCTCCTGCTGATGTTCAGGTGTATATCAGTATGTAGTGTCTCTACTTTAAAGAGTCCTCTCCTGCTGATGTTCAGGTGTATATCAGATATGTAATTCTTAATATAGAATAACATGTATACATA
>NW_011348844.1:0-1802 GCF_000735185.1 Notothenia coriiceps
CAGAGTTCCCGTTAGCCGGCAAATCTAAATCTCTTCCTTCAAAATAATTTCCCTTTAGCGCAATACCGCTTCAGTTGCGCCACTTATGTGACAGTCAAGAATAGTCAATTCTAATGTCTAACACTGAATGTGGAGAAAGAGATGTCCTGTTTGGGTTGATTGTGCGTTGATCTGTTGGTAATGCCTCGGGGTTCCGGTGGGCATGTAAACAGATGCATAATGCTGCGCTATACTTTGGGGCCTCAACCAGTTGCATAGCAACACTTATTGTTTAGGTGTCTTTGGATAAGCAGGTAGTCCTATCATTAGCTAGAACTAGCTAGATCTGATCAATATGGACATAAACGCGACTGAAGTCTAATCTGACTGGAGAGAGAGATCAGCTGCTGCTGACAAGTCCACACGCAGCTCTGCATGATCACATGCAGCGGTGAGCGGACAAAACACACACTTCAGGTTAGAATATCACACGTAGCTATTTTAATTACCTCTCAAACTACCTAAACTAGTTATAGATATGTTTAGTTTTACTGTCGGGTCACTCATTACTGGATCCGCGAGCTGCATGATACTGGCATAATAGATTGCCCGATCGGGCAACCAGCAGGTGAGGTTCATTGCCCGAGCTAAATACTAGATGGCCCCGGTCCATCGGGCAGCCCTTAATGTCGAGCCCTGCTATCTGTTCATTTCAGTTATTGTTTATTGAATTAGATCACAATGAGCTCAACATCATTATGTAGAATACAAGTCCACAGCCAAGAAAATGTTATTTGCATGTCATTTTATTTATGAGTATGGAATTATAACTGGAGTTTGTTATTATTTACTATAACTTAATCATTCTATTTCAGTTAGTGGGCTACAGCCAGTTTATGGTAGCAGCACGTTAACAGCTTCATCCTCTGAACGTGTGTACTGTATGTTCAAAAAACTGCAGGAATCCAGAACACAGACAAAAACATAACCCCCTTCACATCTCAACTATTGTAAATGTTACGGGTCTCCAATATGACCACAGTAGCAGTGATGAAAATTGTATTAAGCAGGTGAAACAGGAGCTGCTGACAGGAAGTTGTTGTTGCGATGGAAACAACATGACGGTATCTGATATCTTCTACATATGAAGATGGAGAAAGTAAAGAATACAGTTTGTTTAAATGTTAGCACCCCCCGAAGAGGCACAAGCTCTTACGTTGAGTCTGGAGTTTCTGTTATGAACTCAGACACTCAGGATATAGGACCCAATTGCACGACCCAGGAGACAGAGGTAAAGTATTGGTAAGATACTTTATTTTTCCAAAACAGCAAGATGAACAAAAAATGGTCACTATCGAATCTCAAGTTGAGTTGACAAAAAATGAGAACAAAATGAAATCGCTCACGTAGTGAGGAACAAAACTTTTCAAGAGCACAAAGAGAGCATAGACCTGACCATGGCAAGAGACAAGACGAACTGACACTGAACACTGAGAGACAGGGGAATTTAAACACATGACAACAAGACACAGGTGAAAACAATCAGACACACCAGGGAAACTAACGATAGGGAGGAAAACACAGGGAGTAGGACTAGACAATATACAAGGAGGAAAACATGACAGGGAGAACAGAACAGCAAAAACCCATTACCAGACACACCAAACTAAACCCCCCCCCCCACACCCCCCCTCAAGGGACGGATTCCAGACGTCCAAAGAAAATCCAAAATATCCAAAAGGGTGGGTGGAGGGGGTCCTGAACGACAACCCAGAGGTAAGGCACAGTCCATGATGGGTGTCTCGGGCGGACGGCCCGGGGGC
>NW_011348845.1:0-4220 GCF_000735185.1 Notothenia coriiceps
CAGAGCAGACTGGGCTCTGGTTTCAGACAGAGGGTGAAAAGAGGTGCTGCAGCACAGGCAGTATGAGAAAAAATAAAGAGCATTTTGAACATTAAAGCATGGAGACATGTAGAGACACTACATACTTATGAACTTGAAAAAGAGATTTATATGTCCTCTTTAAAGAACAAGGCAGAACAGACTGGAATGCTTGGCAACTTGGTGCAGACACATGGACACATTTGTAAGAACCAAAGAACCCAAAACTACAAATATGATGGTGTAAACCCGAGGGATGATGTCTACCTGCTCCTCCCTGCATGATGTGTCTCTCTCTCAGTCTGTCTCTGTGTCGCTCTGCCTTCATGTCTGTTCCTTTTCCAAACACACACACACACACACACACACACACACACACACACACACACACACACACACACACACACACACACACACACACACACACACACACACACACACACACACACACACACACACACACACACACACACACACACACACACACACCCTTGGGGACGCAGTGGGACTTGGAAGCAGCTGAGAGGAGCTTCAGAGACCTTGGGCTTCCTTGTGTCTGTTTTTCTTTCTGTTAACATGTGCGGTTGCATGTTCTCTCATATGGAAACCCATCCTCACCCTCCCACACTCTGCTGTCCCCCTTTCTCTCCTCTCTTTGTCCTCTCCGCTCTTTCACCCTCTCCATCTCTCCTTCCCCCCGTCCCTGTCCATCTCCTCCCTCCTTCCCTCTATCCATCCTTCTGTCAGCTGGCAGAAGATGAGTCATGCCTCTAGCTGGGAGGCTAAAACCCTCTCCCCCTCTCCCTCTAAATATATCTTGCCTATACTTCTCCTCTTCTCTCTTTCTGTGTCTCTTTTTTCGCCTCCTTCTCTCACACTTCTCACCATCTGTTTCTCAACGTCTCTCCGCTTTGTTCTGTCGCTATACTTCCAAGCTCTTCCCCTCCTCTCAATTTTACTCAGCTTTTATTCAGATTCATCAGCTGTTTGTGTTTCTATCAGTCGCTCACCTTCTCCCCTCTGTCTCTCTCTCTAACAGTAAACTAACACGTATCAAAATCTGTTTTCACGTTCCCTCCTTTCTAAACTGTGGTGATGTGAACATGCATTCGCTCCATTTAACCCTCCCAGTTTATCATACAGTAACTTGACATAATATCCATTTATACAGTGTATGCTTTTTAATCTCAATTTGCTACATGTCCACATTTGCAGCTTCTTGTAAAACGATGTGTAACATAGTTAATATGTTTGTTAAAACCTCTGCTAACCTACTTGATTGTAATAAAGGTATCAGACCTATAAAGTAAAGGCAAGGATTCTAGTTGCCGTGTATGGATATGTGTGTGTCCAATTGAGGTCATTTTCATGATATAGCCCAATAAAGTCTGCTGTTTGATCAAAACAAAGCTACTTTAGTCTAGTGTTAGAAACTGAAGCATGCAAGCTTAATGCAATGTCACTGTAACACATAAAATCCAATCCAAATGCAGAACTACATTCAATAGCTGATACCAGTCAGCATCTAATGCCGCAAGTGGAAAACTGAACAGAGATAGATACTCTACCATTGACAATTTCAAGACATGCAGCATTGAACCCTTTCTGTCATTTCTAGTGAGATGCTTGAAAAGCATCATCATTAGGCGACCTGACTGAGAGTGAGCAGAAAACCAACAGAGCTCTTGCGACTTTACTACCAGTTTATTTGAATTCGAAATTGAAAAAAATGAAATGCTTTCCGTCAAACCCTAAAACATAGTTTAACAATAGAACAAGCAGAGAAAAGTCACAAGGTATTTCAGTAACATTCGTTCTGCCAAAAGTAGTTAAAATAAACCTCGATAAGCTTCTGCTCATAGTAGTTTCCTCAGTAAGAAGAAACGTTTTGTTCCTAGTCTCATTTCCCAGAACGGCTTGCATACCCAATGAGGTCAATTCAATGTGTTATGTCAACAGATCTCACATAACGGTATTAGGTTAGTTAAAAGTAATAATATTAGATTCAACTTCATATTATTGCTTTCTACTAACCTAATATCGTTATGTGAATTTAGTTGATAAAAATACTTTTAATTAAAGTCAATGTTTCAGTGTTTTTAGTGTTATTGTGTGGAACATCGTGTTTGGCTCCTCAGCTGAAACGGGGCCCAAGAGAGATCTCTGGCTGCCCTGGTTTGGCTCCGGACTGGAACTGTGTGACAGGCCAAGTCCCTGATCAGCAGCCCAGGGAGAAGCCACTAAAGCTGGGCCAGATCCGCTGATCCCCCCCGGTGCTCTGGAGCTCCGCTGGTCAAACTACACTGCTCTCCTGATCCCTGAACACACACGCTTAAACAAGTATAAACATAATTTGGAAGCATACACACAAACACTCTGAAAGGCTGGATGACACAGATACAGACATACCAGTACACACATGTTTGCCTCACTCACTGTTATGCGCTCACACACACATGCTTCCAGTATGCAAATGTTAGACTCCGGGTATATACAACTTCTCCTCTTACTTTGAACACATTGTGAAATAGCACTCATACCTGACTAGCAGAGGTACAGGTAAGGATTCTGCACACACTGATAGAGGGACACACATACAGTATGACACACACACTTACAATGTGAATCAGAGCAACTTTCAGCAGGGGAGGAGGCTACGTTGCTCTGGCCTGATTTACTGCTCATCTCTGAATTGATTCATTTGGTCTATAAATCCCCAGGAAACCTTGTACTCTGTCAGGTCATGCAAAAACACACAAAGACACACACACGCCCATGCACTGGGACTTACAGAAGAATAGAGATCCTTCTATCTGTCTCTCCAGTGTTCTCATACTTTTCCAAATGTTTGCTGAATTTTTATTAATATTTTTACCATTGCATTTCACTACAGAACACATCTTTTTAGCTTTCAGTCTTTTCGTTTTATATGTTTCACTTCACATAATACTGTTTACCTGAATGGAAATATTTTTTTGCCTCAAAGCCCTGAAAGGCAAGGGGAAAAGAAAACACATAAAGAGGATTTAATTATTATATGGAACTGTATGGTAGCTAAATTTGGACCATTTGATTATTTAAATGCTGGCTTGTGTGAGACTTGAGCTGGTGAGTAATATTTCTGAGAGCACATTCAGCCCCTGGTGAGTCATCTTTGTCTCAATGGTTTGCCCATGTGCTGCTGTTTCTGGATTTCAGTCAGTACTGGCAATATGTCCTTGCTTTTCCAAAGTCTCAGTCTAAAAGGTATTGTTTTTAAGTCCATCGGATGTGTGATCTTAGCCTTGAACACAGTAGAAGATAAAACGATGTCCCTGACAGAAAGAATAACTTTCCAACAAACCATATCTGTTTGATAGTGGGGAAATAATCTGGATTTGCTTCAACAGCCAATATAACTGGCTAGTTAAGATGGGGGGAAGCTATTTAAAAGAGCTACACAACTACAATATAAGTAGAAGACTTAAGTCCTTCCTTAAAGGGTGTACAAAAGAACTTACCCCAATCTGTCTCATAATATCCCACATATGTTATGTGTCTTTACTTGAGCTATCAGAATCAGACCTTTTTGGGGACCTTTGATCCCAAAGGGCTAGATAAAAGTAGAAGTTACACAATTTACAAAATACACATCCAGTACCAGTGACAGCATTTAAAAATAAAACAAGAGTATCATTTGGAAAGTTGTAAGATAGCAGCGTGGTGATATTATTAAAAAGTGGAAGTATATATTGCAGTTATTTACAGATTTATTACAGAATTTGAATACTAACTCAGGGACAGCAGCCAGTAATAAATATAGTATTTATGAAGACTATATATTGCACATAGCAAATAGCATAACAGGGGTGTTATAGTCTTCGTTGTGATATTTATGTGGGGTCACACAAACACAGACAAACAGATAGTAAAAACCAGCCAGATAAACACACACACACACACACACACACACACACACACACACACACACACACACACACACACACACCAATATGCAGCCTATTCATGCCAAGAGATGACAGAGCGCATTGAGAAAATGCCAAAATGCTGACTACTGAGGGAGAGAGAGGACAAGGCTGAAAAATCTCCTATGTCAGACTGCAGAGCTGGCAGAAAAGACACACACACACACACACACACACACACACACACACACACACACACACACACACACACACACACACACACACACACACACACAC
>NW_011348846.1:0-2436 GCF_000735185.1 Notothenia coriiceps
GTCAGAGCATTTGATGTTCCAAAAAAGAAAGTACCCGCTAGTCGGAATTACCCCTATGGAAAAGCAACAAAAAAAACGTGCTTCGTGCTGCAGTGGAAAAGCGCCATTAATGCACAGTTGGACACAGAATCTAGAAAATGATTTGTATATTATCCAAGTTGTGATAGTATATTAGGAAAAATAGCCTTGTAGGAAATCTAAATCAATATACAATCTGAACACCAAGCCTAAATATAAAGCAAAAATGGGCCCATAATAATTGGACTGCACCAATGAGCAATGTAAAGGCCCTGACACACCAAACTGACACCAAAGAACGCGTCCCGACGGAACACGACTGTTGTGTCGCCTCAAGTCTCCTGCTTCTTGGCCAACAGTCGCACTGGAACACACCGCAAAGACTTTAGCCGACGGCCAAGTAGCACGTACGAACTGCGCATGCGTGAGTGGCAATAACTCTCCTTACCAGCAGGCGGCGGTAGTGTGTATTCGTCATTCAAAAGAGGCAACAACCGGAAGCCAGAGAAGAAGAACAGACTCCGTGATATAAACAAACAACAAATAGCGTGTGCGTTCCATTTTCACTCTCGTCCATCGAAAACATGTCTCGTGCGGTACTGGAGCTATCAGCCATTGGAGTGTTGCTTGCGGAAGACATTCTTTGTGCCTTTTTAAAGCGTTTGTTTACGTCCCTCACTTCCGTTTCGCTTCTCATGCACTGATTCGCTAGCTGAACAGCCAATCAGAGTGATTTATTTGGCCCGGCTGCCCGACCCGACGCATGGCCGATTCAAATGCGTCGGCCATGAAAGTCCAAATAAGGCGTGTCGCGGCCGACGGTGCGGGACACACCAAATTGAGTTTGGGCGACAGGGCACGCTTCGTCGTCCGACTAACGAAATCGGCTAGGTGTGTCCGGGCCTTAAGACCAAAGAAGACAGTAATATTGACTGCTCCACTACACTACAGTCTATTCCGTACCTGTATTGCCTCCTGCTCTACTTTTTTCTTGAGCAGGTTGACATCGTCTAGCAGCGGCCCGTCCGTCTCCATGTCCATCGGACCATCGCAGCCTATCGAGTCAACGTATGGCAAAAACTGTTAAGGGAGAGAAGCAGGAAAGGTGAAAAGGCATCAAGAAACACTTTGATAAATGTTCACTAACTTCGGAGAACTCCGTGACCTTTTCTCTTCCGTTTGTTTCTGACCATGCTGTTGCATGGTGCATACTAACACCTCATCAGTCAGAAAGATGTCTACCGTATTGATTTATGAAAAGGTTAAAATGTTGCTGCTCACCTGTGGGTTTGACTTTGCAAGATTCTCGATCTTCAGCCACGCTTCGTCCCTCTCTTTCCATTTGGCTTTCTCTCTGTGACGAAACAAAAACAATCTTAGAATTCGACTGTTATTGGTATCAGCTCAGTTTCTTCGTGACATACCGAGTGCCATTCTTTTCATATCAAATAAGGTTTGTGTGATGTTTTCTTTGACATGTAATGAGACCATAAGATGTGACGTCTCCATTGGGACTTACTTGCTTTTCTCGGCCCTGAACTGTTGGGTGCAGTCATCAAACAGCTTCTGGTTCATTTCCATGAAGAGTTTAAGAGCATTGTAGATCAACCCGTGGATCGTCCTGCAGAGAGACAAAAAGTACAACAATTTGCTGGATTTAATTACTTTCCAATTGTTCAAAAACTAGCATCACGCCAAGACACAATGGAAAGCTTGAGTAGGGTCTCACTTGTTCCAGTGGGTCTTGGAGTTGCGGTAGAGCGAGGGGAACATGATAGGAAGGATCTTGGCAGCGTTGTCGCTGATCAGGCTCATGATGTACTCATTGTTCCAGTAGTACAGAGCTCGCTCTGCCACCTGAAAACAGAGGAGTTTAGATGAGTTACAAATGCGTATAACAGATCATCTAAAAGTGTGTACTGGGATGGATGGCTGTCGGACCTGGAAGTGTGGGCTGGACACACACTTGGCCAGCTGTCTGAAGAGCGGCTCCATGACTTTGACAAACTCCGACGGCTCGATGACGTCCAGGATCTCCTCCAACTCGTTCAGGAACATCACCTCTTTTGGACTGTGGGTCTTCGGCCAGTACTTCAACAACGCCATTACGGTCTGCGTGCAGCAACAAAAGATAATGGTAAAAGAAGAAGAAGAAGAATGAATGAATGGATGGATGGCAGATCTATCAAATTAATCATCTGTTGATGAAGTGACACTCAGGGACAGTTTTATCCCACAGGCCATAAGACTGCTAAACGCCTGAGCTCTGTTAAGTGCCCCGATAAACATTCCTGTTGCCATCTTGCAATATACTCATTTATATAAATAGTTATCAATGCAATAAACCGTATTTAAATTTTGTATTTAACATTATTTAATTTCATATTCTGTTCTTGTACATATCCCATATTCTATTGA
>NW_011348847.1:0-5528 GCF_000735185.1 Notothenia coriiceps
AAAGTTACATTTTTGGTGCAAATTACTTTTAAAATGCTGTTTTTATTCAATCAAATATACAAATATGCTGCTTTTCTCTGTTTTATGTAATTTTTAACACTTTTCAGTATTTTACAGATAATTAGGACATTATTATTATCTAGCTGCTGCGATTGGTCGACTCACGTTAGTCACTCAAGAATAAAATCATCTCTAAATCTGGGAATTATAATTATTAATTCATGCTTTATTGATGATATCGTGGTGTGTTCAGGGCCGGCTGCAGGATGGAGAACGTTCAGAAGAACATCGGCAGCAGGAAGTTCGCCTTCAGCGGCGTTCAGCTGCTCACTTTCCCCAAACTGTACCGCCCTCCAGAGGGAAGCTTCGGATAGAAACTCTGACCGTTACTTTATTTATGTACAGATACTTTTATATAATATCACCAGATGTTGGTTTTATCTTGTAAAGTGTGTGTTGTTGTTTTATATATGTGTCTGTCAGTGTCCCTCTGTGCAGGTGTTTGATTCACAAACATGTTTCTGCATTAAATGAATACTTGATTTAATCTGATTTATTTCTGTCTTATTTATTAAACCACATGGCGGGTGATGTTTACTGGATTGACACATCTACGTTTTATATTATATTATAAGTTACACTGCAATAAAGATGCAGAGAGCCACGTTGAGTTTAAAACGTGCACATTTGAAGTTAAAGGGGACCTATCATCCAAAATGCACTTTGTAATGTATTTTATACATAAATATGTGTCCCCGGTGTGTCGGGGAACTCACGCAGCGTCAGAAAACAAAACCCTCTCTCTTTTCCTCCGTACCCAAATCTCTAAAAACGGGGCTACATCGGAGCTGATCCAGATTTGCGTCCGATATGACGTAATATCTGAAATGTGGACCCACGGCCCTATCAGAAACGTTGCTATCAGAAACAATGCCCGACTGTTTTGGACGTTATATGGTCGGTGTTTACATTAGCATCGCTAACACTCAGAGCTAACCTGTACTGGAGAGCATGTGTGTGAAGAAGCAGGAAGTAAAAAGGAACTCACCTTGTGGTATAACCGGCAAGAGAGAAAGCCTTTGAGCTCCATACTGTTTCAGAAATAATCCTTGATAATCCATGATGTGGTGTTTCATCACGGCAGTATTTAGTTTAGACAGTAGCTGCCGGGTCCCGCATGAGCTCCGACCCCTCACTTTTTATTATCAAATTTTTAATTTTTTTTTAAAGCTCTATACCCCAAATCAGCACTTTTGAAACAGGAAGTGAAATAGAGGGATGTGATGCATGGCTAAAATGGGTGATCTGTTTGGTATTTTGAGCAAAACACTTAATATGCATGTTTTTTATATATTTGTATACATCTGAGACCTATGCTATTGTCTAAAATTAGCATGATAGGTGACCTTTAATACAACTATTTAAAAAAGTTATTACTGCTATCCGTAGAGCCGTTAGACGCTATTTTCTGTTTGTAGTTTATTGACATTTTTATTGAAAATGTTCTGGTACATGATATAAAAACACTTATAGTTGATTATTTATAATTGTTTAAGCTTTCATTATCATCAAAATGACTGAAATGCACGTTTGAATGCTTTGACTTCTAATGGAGTATTTTTCGACTATTTTATTTCAGTCTTTACTTTGGTAAAACAGTAAAAGTCTGGCGTGTTTCTGTTTGTGTGTTCAGCTGCAGTCCCTCAGCCGGGCCGCTAGAGGCGCCAAATACACTCAGAAAGGAAATAAAGAGTGCTGAACTTCAAAATAAAAGAATGACTTTAATTTGTTTAGTGGAAAACTTTCTTAAAATCATAAATTAGTGCTACTGTGTACTTCTACTCCACTACAGTTCAGAGATAAATGGTGCACAAGATCTGAGTTCTTCTACTTGTACTCAAGTACACGATAAACATACATAACACTCCAGCTTTTATTTTGAAAACCCTACCCGGAAGTGCTATGCTCTGTTAGCATTTGCTTCACACATCGGGCCCAGTCAAAACAAAGCAGCTGTTTAGCTCCGCTGCTGCGACCAGATTAAAAAACCTTTAACTGATTATTTGTACCGTTAAATTAACAGTAAATCCATGCTCCGGTGTTTCTCTTCGGTCCTTTGAAGTTGAGCTGTTTTAACGGTCGTTTCTTTCGGAAGCTGTTGAGGATTTTATAGGAGCTGTTTGTGTTCTCGATTTGGAGGCTAACGGGCGGAGGCTGAAAACACGGGGAAACTGTGAGGAATACAAAAGAAAACAAGGGGGAAAGGGGGGGAGATAGAAAACAAGGGGGAAAGGTGATACATATAGGTGGAAACACGAGAAAAACTGAGAGAAATAGAGGTGGGGAAAGGGTGAAAATAGTGTTCGAAATCACGGGAAAACGGTTCAAATTGAGTCGGGAAAACCGTGAGAATCAGAGGCAGAAAACTGAAAAATAGAAGTTGTAAACAAGACACAAACGGTGAAAATCGAGACTGAAAACAGGGACCAACGGTTAAAATAGAGACCGAAAACACAGACAAACGGTTAAAATAGAGATTGAAAACAGGGACCAACGGTTAAAATAGAGACTGAAAACCCTGAAAAACTGTGAACAATTGAAGCTGTAAACAAGGATAAACGGTGAAAAGAAACCACGGGAACACAGTGAAAACCAGACTCCAAAATCAGCGGTTGTCCTGGCTAACTTCCCCCGGATTACCCCCTCTTGTCCCCGGATGATGATGGTGGAGTGAACCGGCCTCTCCCGGTTCTCTCTCCCCGGGTTTAGAGCACCATGGCCCCGGTTTCTCTGGTGGCCGCCTGCCGCAGCCTGGCTCTCTCCACCTGGCTGCTCTCCTTCTGCTTCGTCCACCTGCTGTGTCTCGACTTCACTGTGGCCGAAAGAGAGGAGTGGTACACGGCCTTTGTGAACATCACCTACGTGGACCCGGCCACCTCGGAGCTCCGGACCGAGAAGACTGAGTGCGGTCGCTACGGCGAGCACAGCCCGAAAAAAGAAGCCAGAGGGGTGGTGGTTCTTCCCGGAGGTCCACAGGACCGGCAGGCCTGCGACCCAAACACCCGCTTCCTGGTGCCCGGTCCGGCCGCCTGGGTGGCTCTGATCGCCCGGGGAAACTGCACCTATAAGGACCAGATCCGCCATGCAGCCGCTCAAAACGCGTCCGCGGTGGTGATCTTCAACGTGGGCTCCATCAACGCCAACGAGACCATCACCATGCCCCATCCAGGTACTTTAATTTGTTTTTATTATTATTATTTCACACCATCACCATGCCCCATCCAGGTACTGGTGTTATTGTTTATCTCTATAAGAACTCAGTTGAAGAAAAGTCAAATATCAACATTATTTTCTAAAAATATTTCCAATTTTTTCAACAATTTAACTACTTACTTTTTTCTGGAAAATGTACAACTTGTTCATAGTATTATGTGTTATTTCTTGGATTGTAACTTTTTTTTTAAATTACTACTACTTTAAAAAAATAAATACTATCTTTTTATCTATAAGGAGTTCATTGGATTCCTCCTAAAAGTTACATTTGTACTTTTGCATCATACAGCTAGATTCCGTGTGTAAACTGACTTGATAGTAAACAATGATCTGTGTATGTGCACATACTTCCCATATGTTCAGTGTATTTACCATCACCATGTCCCACTGGTTTTATTATGTATCTCTATTAGAGTGCAGTTAAAGAAACGTAAAAAATCAACATGTTTTTATACAAAGATTTCGACTTTGTCCAAAAAAATAATAATTCTTGGAAAAAGTACAACCTTTCTCCTCGATATATGACCTAACTGCAGTTCGCTGAAGGTTTATTACTTAACATAACTAAGATGTTTATCTCACTTTTTAGTAGAAAAATGTAGATATTTTTTATCCAATCATCAGTATATTTCTCTTTAATTACCAGAACTTTATTTTCTCAAAGAATCAGGACTTTTTTAATGGAAAATGTACAACTTTTTTTCATAGTATTACAACCTTTCTCTAAGATATATGACCTCCATTCCTATCTTTAAAGGTTACTTAAGGTTTTCACTTAAAATAACTAAGGTGTTTTCATCCAGTCGTGTTTGTTATCTCTAATGTTTAACACTTGTCTCAACATTTGACCGTTTTTTACCATTTTTAGGATGTTTATTTCTTTAATTAAGAATATATTTGGGTCAATAATTGTAATTGCGATTTATTAAATGCGATTATCCATCGACTTTGAAAACATCCATTTCTTGGAGAAAAAAATGTGAACAGTATATTTTTAACAGTCGATTACAATTCAACTGAAAAACCAAAAAAAAAAAAAAGTATTAAAAAAAAGCAATAGTAATAATAATACAAAAATAATCGTTTTATTTCGATTACGTTGTTTTCGTAATCGTTGCAAGCCTTAATCGTGATTAAAATATGATTAATTGAGCAGCCCTACTCTAAAGTTAACACATGAAACATTTAGAGTTCCTAAACACTTATTTTCTGGATTTCTCCTAAAAAAGCTTTTCTCTTGACTCTCCATGTGAGCTTTAGCGACATACGGCTGAATGCTTAGTGTGAACAGACTTGATAATAAACCTGATTCTCATCTGTTCACGTGCAAACACTTTCTCTCTCCTTCCTCTGCAGCGGTTGCATATCTATTCCCTTTGAGATAAATATTTTTTATCTTCTTTCAGCATTTCTTGCTCAGATCCTGTTGAGGTTTGTTAGTCGCTCGACTATCGATGCAATATGAAGAAAAGTTTCCTTTGTGAAAACGTGACAGAAATGTTCTGTTTTCTGACCGAGCCATCAGAAACTATAAATGACTGCAAAAGTAAAAAATCGTAGATGGAATAAAAACTAAATACAAAAACATTCATCCATCTTTTCTTTGATTATTTGATCCTTAATGGCAGTTTTAGTCGAGAAGAGTGAGCGTGTGCTGCAGCATTTTCGCCCTGCGCTGCAGATATATTCACATATTAGAGGTATTCTAAGTCTCTATTAATAATGCATATTCCTCCTGTTTGATCCACGTAATAAATACAGAGCTTCCTGCTTTTAAAAACTCTCCTCTGGTTGGGTTTCTGTGCAGAGAGCGAGCTTTATGGGGACGAAGTGTGTTCTTATATAACGAGGGAGAGCGGAGGTTTTCCATCTTTCACTTTAAAGAGTCCTCTCCTGCTGATGTTCAGGTGTATATCAGTATGTAGTGTCTCTACTTTAAAGAGTCCTCTCCTGCTGATGTTCAGGTGTATATCAGTATGTAGTGTCTCTACTTTAAAGAGTCCTCTCCTGCTGATGTTCAGGTGTATATCAGTATGTAGTGTCTCTACTTTAAAGAGTCCTCTCCTGCTGATGTTCAGGTGTATATCAGTATGTAGTGTCTCTACTTTAAAGAGTCCTCTCCTGCTGATGTTCAGGTGTATATCAGTATGTAGTGTCTCTACTTTAAAGAGTCCTCTCCTGCTGATGTTCAGGTGTATATCAGTATGTAGTGTCTCTACTTTAAACAGTACACACTGACATGCCTCCATGCTTTA
>NW_011348848.1:0-3419 GCF_000735185.1 Notothenia coriiceps
AATTCTACCCATGGTATACGCTCAGTATATCACGGCTAAGAACCAATCAGATTGCTTGATTTGACTTGTCCGTTTTATAAAGTTTGTTATATCATCTTACTGTTTCAAATAGCTGTGAATGATCTGCTAACATGACTAGGACAAACTAAGTGAAACACACTTGAAACATTTTTCATTAACAACAATAGATCCTTTAACTAAAAGGCAGATGAATAAGCTAAACTAATAAATAAAGCCGCGAAAACTGGACTACCAGGTCCTCCAGACTAAGAAGAATAAACAAAAAGACATGACCAAATAGAGCACTAACTCCTAACTAGTTAACTGACGGCTGCAGTGTCAGGCAGCAGAATGTGTCGGAGTGTCAGAGAGAGAGAATCCTTCTCCTCCAGCCTTCCTTTTATCCCTGTGATTAACTGGAGTTGGGAACACCTGGGCAGAGGCGGAGCCAGGGGCAGATTATGGAGGAGGGGAGCACGTAACAATCACATAAGAAAATAATCTCATATCTACTGTGTTTACTGAATCAAAAATAATATTCAACCTGAAAAATGATTTCAAATACTATATATATTTTTATTTTGAATACATCATTGTATTTTTCAAAGTTCAGGATACAAACTTGAACTTTCAAATAAATTGTATTTTTTTGAATGATCAAAACGTATGACCCTGAAATAGCTCCATAGAGTAAGAGCTACCAGAAAGGCACTGTTTACCTTCTTGAGTGAAACTGGGGTAGGAAAAATAATTTAACATTAGGTCAGGAAATACCATAGATTTTTATTTTTGTTCTATTTATTTCTTGTTTTTTTGTTGATTTATTTATTTGTTTTGATTAGATCATAGGTTAAAGAGTTGGAATGATATGATGATTCATACTCATGTCCAGTAGGTGGCGGTATGCACCATTTAACTTATTTGTAATCCCCCAAAAATGAGAGAAGAAGAAAAAGATTAAACGAGAGAAGAAGAAGAACGAATCATCTCAAACAGGAAACCATTAAACATAAAAGCAGGTATGTACAAACAAATTACCACTAAATCATCATTTAAATCGTTCGATATGTGTAGTAGAGAGTCTTGTGAGCTAACGTTATACAGCTTACTTGTTACTTGTTTACCAGCTTGTTGCTAGACAAAGGAATATGTAATAGAAGCTTCGGCTAACGGTTGCTAACACTAAAACTATTGTGAGCTTCACGAGGCTCTCCAATATAGCAATGGATGTACGAAAAGAAAAGGAAAGAGCGCTTGGATTACCAGGCGACTCGGGCGAACGAGAAGGAAAGGCTGCACCGAGCCATTAAACCCGTAAAAATAAGACTGGTTATCTTAACACGTGTGCGTTGATTGGTTCGGTGGACCCGTATGCAGCACCGATTTAGATTGTCTTCACTTTCATACTTTGATATAGTTCCCTACCTGGTATTTTCGCCCGTGCCATTGTACAACATGGAGGAACTGACGAGGCACTTCAGTATGCCCCCATTTCTCAAAAGAAACAGAAGTATTAATTAATCTGAATGACAATTTACTATAAAACGTAATAACAAAATTCAGATTGCAGCTCTATTGTATTTATTTTTAATGCAAGTTTATATAATAATGATGATGATGTAACATGTTTTCTTTTGCATCAACTCTATATAAAGAACATGTAAGTGTAACCAGCTTATTGCTGCATTAAAAACAAGACTTAAAAATGGAGGGTATCCAATTGAGCAAATCAGTTTATGCTTTATGTTGGATGACTGAAGAATATATATTTTACATAAACAAGGGTAACACAATGTATAATGCATTGGTTCATGGCCTCTCTGTGGCCTTATAGTTGTTATGTTCAAATGTGTAATCTCCAATTGTTGTGTTGTGTTTGTAGTCGTCTTGTCTGCAGCTTGTATGGGACTTGATTTTGTTTGTTGCTGTTGGTGCTACATTTGAAGTCCCCCTTGAAAACGAGATGTTTTATCTCAAGGGGTTTATCCTAAATACATATATTTCAGTTAAACTTAAATTACACACTGATTTAATTAAATCTATTGTAGTCTGTAGTCAGACTGAGATCCAAGTTTGCTTTTTGAAGTGTCATCATGTATGTTTGACACCAGAGTTGACTTCAAATATAAACATTAATCTGATTATTGCAACTCCTGTATGGGAAGATGTTGTCATAAAGTAGGTAGATGCAGCCATTGGACACATGCAAAAATGTTGAATTTGCATTATAAATTGCTCTGAATGTGTACTATTTTCTGTGTTTGTGTTGTGTTTACAGAATTCCTTGCAACATTGCAAATAAGTTAAGGACTTAACTACTACACAGACTGAAAGGTGAGACAAATAACCAATATCGCAAGAAATCACACTATGGACTATTGAAGCTAGCCGTGTTGTGTACAAGGCCATAACCGTGGAAAAACTGGCTTGAGTTTTAAAACAGGATGAATGTATTTATTATCCTTGCAATAATGGAAGTAGTTATCACATACAGCATCCACTTCACATGCTTATACACAAGAGAGGGTGTATCACAGTCACAAGATGGAGGAATACCGGTTCAAAGCCGTAAACAATGTTTAGTTCAAATGAGTTGAGGCCCACGTCAGAAATAATCATGCATGTCATATGTCTATCTCCCTAGAGGCTGAATCATCATGTTAACACATAGCTATCAGGTGCCTAAAACAGTGTGTCATGACACTCTTCTAGGTAATCATACATCTTGTCATAAACACTGTTACGGCCCGTCCACACAGCAGCGTTAAAAAAAGCTTCCAACGCTTCTGCCCATTCACTTTGAAAGGGGTGACGTCCCTTTGCCTCACTTTTCGCCGAACTGCATTGTGGGGAAGAAAAGCGGAGATTTCCAGGCATCTCAGGATTCAAAAGTTGAGCAATGTTCAACTTTTGAATCTGAGGTGGAAGCGTCAGCCAATCAAATCCCGTTTATGCAAATCTGACAGTACAAGCGCTAGCCAATCAAACCGCGTGCAAGCTGGGAGTGACATACCGCAGTTAATTTTCTATATTCCTAACGTTCTTTATGACCAGTCCCTATTAACTTACCGGGATACAAACCGGAGGAACCAGGCATGGAGGGAGGTGGCGGAGACAGTGGGTGAAACTGGTAGGTTTTCGCCTGTTTGGGGAGTTTATATCCAGTTTACTTCGTTTTAACATTGCTATTGCTTTGTATGTCGGGGGCGGGAGATTCATGTGATTGGTTGTTGGTCACGTTGCTCGCAAAAAATCCCCAAGCTTCAGACACGCCCACCTCCAAGATTTTTTTTTCGCTTCTGTGTGGACGTACCGTCACGGTTAAAAGCTCTGTTCTCACTGTCCACTTTCCTCTTCTTGGAGAGCGCCATGTGTAATTATTTGTCTCTCCCTGTCTGCCTGCTGCTAACCTGCCTGTT
>NW_011348849.1:0-10427 GCF_000735185.1 Notothenia coriiceps
CAGTGAAGAAACTGGCGGAGAACCACCAAGCGCAGGGCTCACACTAACCTTCCCCCCCCCGCAATTTGGCGAAATGCAACACCTTTCCGACCTGTTAGTTCTGTAGGCCTAATGTACAGTTTTGTAGCCTACTGTTTGTTCTGCACTGGACATGTGTGAAATTGCTGCTGTTCCGTAGCAGTCTGTTTGTATTCTCTGCTCTTGTCTGAGTTTGTTTAACACTCATAAATATCATTTTTATTCACATTCACATGGCTTTTCTGCTCTCTGGTAAACTAATGATAATGATATTCCAACTGCCCAGTTAAATCAAATCTATTATTTGGCATTCAGTGACATGCTTTTTAAATGATATAACACAGAATATTAGTCAACATTAATATTCAGGGAAGAAAATAAGTCTACTTTTTTTGATGGGGGGCGGTAAGAGACCTGGATAATGGACAGGGGGGCGCTGGCCCAAAAAAGGTTGAGAACCCCTGCTCTAGGAGAAGGATTTCTATCTTCAGTCGCTCGGATAACAAGCATTAAGCTTCCAGCTAACCAGAGAAGTCCGCTGCTGACTCCACTTCACGATTTATTCTTCTTAAAAACACAGACAAGAACCGGAGCAGATCTCTCTGTGTTTGTGTGTCGCCTTCTGTCTCCATTTAGTTTTTCTTATAAAAAAACTCATTCTGGAAAGTCCCTCTTTCTTCAGCTGTTTGTTTAAGTTTCTCCTGAGCAAATATCCCCCCCCCCCATTCCTCTCGTAGCGTTTCAGCATCTTTGTCCTCTGTATTGATGTGTGATAAAAGGTAGGTGGCTGGGCATTTGATTTCTCCATAAAAACCTGCAGTTCAAAGTAATGACCCCCCCCACTCACATGCACACACTAACCCCCTCCACCCTCTCCTGCTTCGGCCCCTGCACGCATGTTTGATTGCAGGGATTAGTAAAACAAAAGGCCCAGCGGCAGTTAGCGGCGTTCTAATGAAACACCGCAACAGATAAATGAGCGCGCCGGTGTTTCCCTGCTCCAAAGTGAGCGCCCCCCGCCAGGATTAAGTGGACTCCCCCTGTTTCTTTTGTGCCTTCGTTTCCCAGCAGCACAATCGAGCCTTGAGTCATTGGGCCAAATAGCAGAGAACCTCCCCAACACTCTTTTTCTCTGGTATTTTCTCAGTCCTGTCCCCCCGACTCTGTAATTAATTTGGAGAACAGTTTGCTTCCATTCATCTTCTGAGAGAAGTGAAGAAGTTAATGGTGTTGGTGAGGTGGGACAGGTGGCCATGTGAACCCGGCCGATGGCTTGATGACAAAATAAATTCTAAATAAATCAGCATGACGGCCGCAGCGTGAGAACCAATAAATGGGGGAGTCTCAAGGCCGTTAAGCGGTACAAATATCTATCTTCCTCAGTTAACAGAAATACAGCCCCATTGCTTGCCTGGATCAAACGTCAGTTAAATACAAAAAATATAATTCCAGGTTATCTTTTATGTATTTACATGTTAACATTATTTGCCATTGAGGGTGCTTTTTGTCATGTTGAGACAACATTTTTTTTTTACTTAAGCAGCTTTCAGAAACTAAAGCAAGTGTAAATGTGATTTCCTGGATTCTAATATAGACATTATGGAAACATTCTTCCACTGTATTTACTTGTACATTTCCATATTCGATCATTATAATTTAATGTTTACCTTTTAGTAGCTGAGTAGCATATACACACTCACACACACACACACACACACACACACACACACACACACACACACACACACACACACACACACACACACACACACACACACACACTCGCACGCACACACACACACACACACACACACACACACACACACACACACACACACACACACACACACACAGGCCCTGAGGGTGATACAAGTAATGCATGCTGGGAGTGGAGTATGGAGGTCAGTGTGCCAGCAGAGTGAGCGGCCTAGACCCCGCCTGCCCCCCCGCTCACCCCATCTGACACATCTAACTGGAACTCTCTGAGGACACACTGAGACTGTTCTGCTGCTTGGAAACTTCGGTGTCGACCTAAAGCTATGTATCTTCAGGTCATTGGTGGCTTCACTACTACTTTTTGCAGTACTTGTTTCTGGATTGATTACTCCCTTCCATCTCTGAGACTTTACATTCTCTCCTTAGATTTGTGTCTCAGCCCTACTGAGAGCTGGTGTCCGTCCCGTGGGGTTCATCGCTGTTTCTCTCTTGATTTGGAGCTTTCTCTGGCTCTTTGGGGACAGTTGTCATGTTTAACTGGGAACTCATTTTGTCACATCATGAAAAGTGTCTGTCCATTGGTGACTTTTTTTTCTGTCCAATCAGGGAGCTACTCGTGTCTGTATTAAGTATCTGAATCATCATATCTCGCATCATTTTTAAGGAACATGTTTTGAATATTATGCAAATTAGTTTTTCAATTTAGAGACACATTTTTCAATCAAGGAATCCTTCTCTCTTTGACGTTTTTAGTTTTTCTGACTTGATTTTAAATTGTTGGCTGTTCCAAACATTGGAGTGCTGCATGCCATCATTGTTTTTAAGTGAGCCTTTTGCAACTTTCTGATCTTTGTGTGTCTATTATCACATCTCTTTTTCTTTCAACTCCGACCATGTCCCCTTTCTCTTCTCTCTGTAACTCTGATCAGAACTAGTCTGAAGTGGCCACCTCTTCACTTTTTGTCATTATCCCTGAAATCTGACTCAGTCATAGTCAATTCCAGCAGCCAAATAAGCGTGCCTGTGGCGTTATGGCTTAAGACCCCCCCCCCACTACTTATCTCGCATACTTGTAGGAAGCGAAGCATAGAGGGGAGGAGGAGGGAGCGTGTGAGTTGAAAGTATCAGAGCAACATAATACCGTCTTTGTTAGGGCGATGTGGAAAATGATCGTCCCACTGCAAAGCCTCTGTACAGCTGGATCATATCTGTGTGTGTGTGTGTGTGTGTGTGTGTGTGTGTGTGTGTGTGTGTGTGTGTGTGTGTGTCCTGTCTGTCTGTCTGTCTGTCTGTCTGTCTGTCTGTCTGTCTGTCTGTCTGTCTGTCTGTCTGTCTTCCTCTCCCCTTTCTGCCTCTTTTCTTCTTCATTCCTGTAGTCCAAACGAAGCATCAATCCTCTGGGGCATAACAAGTCGGGGTCATTCCTGTAGTTCCAAACGAAGCATCAACCTCGTGGGGATAACAAAATCCTGGGGTGGTGGATGGAGGTGCAGGTGGGTGGGTCAAAGGGGAGGAACATGAAGTCCTGTGCGGGGGTGCAATGTGGTTGGGGGGGGGGTCTGGGCGCGAGGTTAGTTTTAGGGGGCAGAAGGGCAAAGCCGGGGGAAGATGTAAGCCTCCGCCACAGGCCCTGACAGCCACACAGGAAGGAGATCACAGGAGATCAGCCCACCACTGCTTCAACATTACAACCTCCCCCCCACCTCCTGCAATCCCATCGCCCACAGCGCCCCCCCATCCCACCACTCCTCCTCCAAGACCTCCCCCCTCTTCTCCCTGTGAGGCATGTCTACTTCCTCTGGAAAGAAAGAAGTGGTGGAAAAATAAACACAGATACTCTACTTACACTTACAATACACAAACATACTGTACGTTCCTTCTGGACATAAAAAGTAAAATAAACCTCTGAATCTCCTGGGTCTTCGGTGTGCTGTTCACAGTCAGTTCAGGACAGTTTATCTGAACTCTGCAGAGGACTGCCTACAGGTAACCAAAATCACTATGTTGGTGTAAACACGAGGCCTGTACTGGAGCACATATTCAAACCTCCCTGCGTATACTTTAAAGTGGCTAACACCCTTTATTTAGACATTTAAAAAAAATGGTGCCTGATAATTTATCAAGGTACAGGTACAAGGTAAAGTCGTCAAGGATAACTTTTTGTAACGTGTATAAGATTTGCACCTTATTTAAATGTTTATTGTTTACCTTTTTTTTTATTTGCGCCTTATCCCACTTTGTTTTACAACTGAGCTGAAATGCTAGGTCGTGTCCAAAACTAGTGGAGGACAGAAATTACCTGCAGAGAATTGCAGTAAATAAAGACAAATTAGAATGAAATGATGAAGTATAATTATTATATTAGAACTCCATTTAGGACCCATGACCTAACATGTCCAGAGCCCTTAGTGAAACCAGCAGTGTCTATGTCTTGGATTTACAAGTGGTAGTTGTCTTTGGTCAGCGTGGAAATTGTTTGTGAACTTAAAAATAGCAGCATCTGTCCAGCATAAAGTTCAGTCCCATTAGCAACAACCCTCAACTCCAATCTGTCCAAACCCTGCAATCACACACACACACACACACACACACACACACACACACACACACACACACACACACACACACACACACACACACACACACACACACACACACACACACACACAGTTTGTTTCTGTAGTTGATCAGATATTCAGGGGTGAATACATATATTCTATTTTATTTCCTAAAACTGTTTTTTTTACAGTTGTTATCAAGCAAACACTATCTTGAATAATGCGGGGCTATTTCCAGCAGCCCATCTATCCACATCTGGTTTTGAGACTTTGATACATGCACAATATTTGTGTTACGGTACATTGCATTTAGTTTTTTGCCTGCCCATGCAGACATATAAAAGTTATTACCAGATAAACGTATTATTATGGAACATGCTTAAAAGCATTTTGTCTGTCTTTGGGGGCAGATTTTACAGCAACAGGTGTATTTCAATAATGATCAATTAATGACTTTCTAAATCTTTAATAAGTAAAACCAAGGATGAACCTGATTAACATAATCTGCATTATTTTTATGTTATACTCTCTCAACAAAATCCAGATACACTGTATTGCTGCTTGAGTTCCAAAATGCCTCGCAGGGAGAAAGGGATTTTTACTTACAGTAACTGTGTTAGTTCTACTTTAACACGCAGAGGTCAAGGGTTAAAATCAGTGCCATATCAACTGAGGGGGGGGGGGGCCAAATCAACTTAGTGTGTGAGATGGGTTAAAGCACACACATTTGAATTAGATTAAAACCGGGAAACACAAAAACCCTGCAGTGCTAAAATGATATTTATTTGTATTTCATACGGGGAGAGAGCTCAGTGTGTGTGTGTGTGTGTGTGTGTGTGTGTGTGTGTGTGTGTGTGTGTGTGTGTGTGTGTGTGTGTGTATGAGGCCAAAGCAAGGGCTACCCTCTCTTGCTCGCTCCAGCGGGCAGCCTTGGCCCGGAAAACGACAACAAAGGCGATTGTTGGAAAAGGTGGCCTCTGCTCCAACATCCAGGCAGGCCCCAATTGCCTCTGCGAAAGGGATGGAAGGCTCCGGGCCGGCGGCATGTTGGCCTGCGGAGAAGGAAACAGCTGAGAGAGAGAAAAAGCACCCCAGCAGCCAAAACATAAAAACAGATACTACAAGGCCCAAGGCATGTGTACAAAAGGGTATTTTTTCCTGGTCTGGCCTCTTTGTTCCTTTGCAGGAAAATCTCTAATACTTTAGAAATAATTTTTTGTTTGTAAAGCAAGTGCTCTGTTGGTAAAATAGGAGTTCATAAATGCTTATGCATTGCATGGGATAAAAAAACTTTGAATTGCATTGTAAAGTATAAATGATATACCACCCTTCTGACTTCGGGGTGTTGCACTAAGGATTATAGTTACGTATCAATCATTTGAATAGGTATCACTCATGTTCAGGCTTTACATTTAAAATTGAGCCGTGTTGTGGGAGTGTCTTACACTTTGTGTGTGTATGTGAGTGTGTTAGTTGAGGCAGCTGTGTGTGTTAAGTTTTATTGCCTTGATATCCTGACTTCCAGCCAATCGTCATTTCAGCTGCTGGAAGTTAACCGCTGTTTTCTGTCATCATTCAATCACATGCAGCACACACACACACACACACACACACACACACACACACACACACACACACACACACATACACACACGCAAGCCGTGCAAGAAGGGGAGAGACAGAAATAGTTTGTGTGTGTGTGTGTTGTGACAGATCTGAATGAATGAGGTCAGCTGAGGTGACTGACAGTGGCAACAAACTGAGAGGCCTGTCCGTTTCTCTGCAGCCTCACCAGCCATCTGTCAACAGGTTTGTTCTGTAAATAACTGAAAAAAGAATACAAACCAATGACACTGAAAGTGAACAACACTGATCTGACAGTTCAGCGCTGATGTGATTTGTTGAGACATCATGGACCCACGTGACTCGTGCCACAGATTTTAATTGAACATGAAATGGTTGATTGGCAATTAAATAGAGAAATTCAAAGTTAAAATACTGAAATGAAGAATAAAATCTACTTCCACTTAACTTAATATGTAAACGTATAACCACAATCATACACACAGTAAGAGAAATGACAGGAACAGTCAGAGTTTTTTTTACATTTTTATGAAAAAAGGAAAAGACTTGAGAGTTCAAAAGGACATGAAGTAACAGATTTAATCAGATTACGAGGTGAACAGAACCACTTGATGCCGGATGTTAACTAAACCTTCCTGGTAGACCAGAAACCAGTTAAACAGCTTACAGATGACCAATCACAGCCCGTCCATACAACCAGAATTAAAGCTGCTATCAAACAGAACATTGATCACGGTTTTTTCCTTGTAGTCGATCCGCCCTTTTCGTCTCAGGATATTTGTGTGTAGTCTGGACGTTTTTCTATGAAGGTTGGTGCTTAGTGCCAAGTTGCAATCCCCATGCATCTGACCCTGGATAGTAAATGTGTATGTGTTTCACTGCTGCCACAAAGAACAAAACTTTGTTATTCCTCTTTTAGCTCCAAGTTTCGTTTGTAGCACATTTATTGTCTGGTGTGGTATCAGTGTTTTCTAATAAAGCCTCTGAACACAGTTATGTAGCAACAGACTCAGTCAGAGACTTGCTGATCAGCATAGTGGTAGAAACGGCTAACATAAAACATAAAGAGCTAGAATAGATAACATATGCACTGACACTCATCAGGTTGGCACAAATACAACTCATGATGAATGACCTCCCATGTACTGCTTGATGACAAAAGTTTGTCAGGGATTTCTCTTCTGTTTCATTCTGGCAAAAAAAAACAAGTTGATCAAATTTTCAATATCCTGTGGGCCTTGAATTTCCTAAAACTAAACTTTTAAGAACTTTGATTTTGGCACCAGGTCATCCTCTGGATATCTTATTTGAAGAACTGGGACACTTAAAACTAAAAGTTCAGTGTCTATCCAATTCTCCAAACATGTAGTTTTTCTAAGATCTAGTTTCTCTCCTCTCTGGGTCAGCTAACACATCTGAAGTCATGTAGGGACTGTTATGGAGCAAACAAGCTGCTTATAAGAACGTGCTGGTGAACAGGCAGTGGCTCTCGGGTCATGGGTGCTATTGATGTGACCTGAGGCCAGAAGATCTGATGTGGCCTCCTTCGGTTTCCGTTTGTTGAGGAAACACAGCAGGCTGAGGGGGATCACTACGACATGATTAGGAAGGAAATCCACAAGTAATCCTGCAATCCTTTCTAATATAAAGCCATTAACCTGAGCGTCCTGCAGCAGAGGAAACATGGGGATGTGGCTGCAGGAGGAGCAGACTACATTTGATCTCAAACTAAAGTGAGGAAATGTTTTAGCTGCACAGCTTATTTTTGCTTTAGTTTGGATCTTGTACTCAAGACAAAGTTGAAATACAGCACTACTCCTGTATTATAATGTTGAACACATGAAATATATTTGTTGTGCATAATGTGATGCTTTTCTATTAGTTCAGTAAGTTGTTATTCATAGTGTCATACTTTTGGCAGTCTTAGAGAGGTACAACTCTTCAGTTCTTTACACTAAATAAAAAGCATTTTGCAAAAGACTGAAAAATACCCTGTAATTCATGGTGACTCCGGACATTCGATTTTTTTACAGTATCCACATTTTAATGTCAAGAAAGGCAGCTTTAGATATAAGAGTTCCAAAAAATAGACTTAGCTATATTTATCTAGAGCAATTAGAAATGTGAATTCCAGCCGTTAGATACATTAAACTCCACCAATCCCTAAAAATGCAGAATAAATATCTAATTAGGAATCTTAAAACCTTCTACTTTGAGCAGCTACCTATTCAGCTGAAAGAAAGCAGACAATTAATTTAACCCAAACAAGATCCCACGCTGATCCCAACCAAGATCACACAGTGCTGAACATTTCACTTTTCATACGCATTAATGATAAACCCCAGATCCTGATAATAAAGCGCTGCTTGGCCAAATACAAATTGATAAATAATATGCAGGGTTCAATTCTGTAAGTCTGTAATTTAACGGCCTCAGGTGAACCTGGAGTGCTCATCTCCAGAATCCAATATGTTAAATCCTTTGAGATGTAAATTCCACATATTGATCTAAAAATGCCTTAATAAGAGTTATACTCTTTGATGGGTGCTGCTGCACCAAAAATAAATAATAATAAATAAAAATCTCAGTGTATTATATTTTACCTGAAATATGTGAAACCATTGATAAAACCAGCTTACATAGATTCAACCTCAAGTTCGATCCCACCGTCTGCCGGATCCTGTCTGTCTCTCTTTATCTGTATCTGTCAGTCATACGTGTTTACATTCTGCCTGATCAGGTGGGGTCAGATGCTGTCAGTTGGGGTCAGGTGTGCTGGTCAGGTGGGGTCAGGTGTGTTGGTCAGGTGTGTTGGTCAGGTGGGGTCAGGTGTGTTGGTCAGGTGGGGTCAGGTGTGTTGATCAGGTGGGGTCCGGTGGGGTCAGGTGTGTTGGTCAGGTGGGGTCAGGTCTGCCCCTGCAGCCGGTGCAGCACAGCGATTCCTCAGGTGGGGTCACGTCCTCGGCTCCAGGTTTTAATCACAAGGCACACGTTTACACGATCCGCTTTGCCCAACAATCTGCTGCGGGTTTCCGTCTGTCGTTCATTATCAGGCTGCTGTTTTCTGCTCAGTCACCTGATCTCACATGTGCTCCCTGCGTCCTCAACACAAGCCTCACATATGGTGTCCTATAACAGTGAACACCACCAGAGATCACGTCCCAACTTCTGCTTCACCTGAACAACCATACGTTGAATGGATTGAATTACAACTCCTTATTGTTTTGTATACACAGAATACATTTCTTCTCTTCATTTGAATGTTTTTTTTATTATAATAAGAAGCAGAACCTGCATACCATACTTTCCTCCTTCTCACTGGGTGGGTGTCATTCAGTTGAAGTGTTGTGTGTCTCTGAGTCTGCTCCGCGTTATTGGACTCGAGCTGATCCTGCTCAGAGTCTCTGATCTGTTCCTGGTTAACCTGTCCATGTGCTCACACTGCTGTCCTCACATGACACACACACACATATAAATACACCCACAGGGTCAAACAGCTCTGTGTTGCTGCCACGCGGCGTATTGTGTTTCATGTAGTGGTGAGAGTAGGAACACTGGCAGCCTAAAGTCTCATTAGAGCTGATGGAGAACATCTATTACAAAAATGGTTTGATTTCATCATATTATCCTGTTCGTCATGAATTGAATTCACTCTATCATATATTTTATATATAAATGATCATGTAGCCACAATGGGGGGTTTCAAACCTGTAACCCATTTGGCCTTTTTTGTACCCAGTCTGGATTGTAAATCAAGCTGCTGGTACATGTTGTAATTTGGGTTTCTGCTGGCAAAAGCAGATTCCTGGATCTAATATGGTTTTGTTTTTTGGGCTTATGCTAAAACCATCTTTACTGAAGTAATGCTTTTCTTGTTTGAACAGTATTTTAGGAATAAACAAAAGGAAGAATTAAATTACGTGTTAACCAAGTGTTAACCAAGCAGCGACTTCTACTTATGAAAGGTGAAGCCAATGAGCCGCATACCTGCGCTCTCTCTAATGTCCAGCAGGCAGGCCCGGTTCTACGGGGGTGCATAAGGGTGCACTGCACCCTCAGTTGAGTCGTTATGCACCCTCATTTGAAAAATGAAAAGTGAAAAATATTACATATATAATAATAATAATAATAATAATAGTAGTAATAATAATTATAAGAAGAAGAAGAAGAATATAGTTGAAATTAAATAAATTGTAATTGTGGTTAAATAACATTGTCTGCTGCATTTATTTGGTCAATTTAAACGGTAAGTAACGTTATTATGTCAGGTGCGCGTGACCTGTGCCGCTGCACGTTCATCATCTGCAAGGTGCTTACACAGCAGTCAGTGATGAACATCAGAAAATGGTTAAAACAACCAGCGCTTAACGCCAGCAGTAACACTGCATCTACTGCAGGTAATAACAGTTCAGATCATGGGGACATTGCGTTCCCCGCGGCCACTGTCGTGGACAGTCCTCCCGCCCGACTCGCTGGCTTTGCCCGCCTCGCCCACGGAGGTGGAGCAGCCGCAGCCGTCTTCGTTGCTCCAAACACTGCCACCCGTCGGCG
>NW_011348850.1:0-3033 GCF_000735185.1 Notothenia coriiceps
TGAAACCAAACTAAGGCCTCAGGATCACTTTAAGACTTGAACATGGTCATTTTTGTTTTTTAACATTGAATACAAAATTTAAAAAATATATATTTATAAAAAATAAAAATCCCGATCCCCAATTTTTTTTCTCCCGATCTTTTGAAAATCGCGTGATCGGCTCCGATCCCCGATCACGTGATCGGATCGGGACATCTCTAATTATGACTCTTCAATGACATTTGAAGTGTGCAGTGGAAACTGATCAAACCTACCTACCTACAGGTACACTTTGAAGACGACCAATATATTGGCAACAAATCAGGAGGAAATTTGAGGTTGAGGCCAGATGCTGTTCCAACAGTATTTATACATCGGCCTAAGCCGAAAAGGAGGAAATCCACGTCAAGGAGTATGACTCCAGCTTTTAATGTCAAGAATGAGGACCACACCTATTATGGCACATCAAACATTGGTATGATATATGAAGCTAACAATGTTTCCCATGTTATATAATTCAAGGATAGACTACACTCCTAATGCAACCTTCAGATTATACAGCTTCAAAACTACCAGGGTTCAGGGATTCTCTGAAGATTCATATACCACATGTAGATAATCTACAGATTTTTTCATACTTTAACATTGCCAATAGACAAACTTGGATGAATGTCACTATAGGAGTGTAGTGTACCCTTAAATGACAATAGGTGCACATGTAAAGGCAGCATACACATATAACAGCAAGTTATTGTTACAGAGATTTAGGGAGATATTGAAGTGGAGTTCCAAGGGAATGAAAGGGACATAACAGAGAGTGAGACAGATTTCAGCAGACTGCCAGGGGCCAGTATGTCAGGGGCCGACAATCAAGAGGCCACCCTACCAGAGATCAGTGTGCCAGGAGCCAGTCAGTCAGGGGTCAGCTATGAAGAGGCCAGTTTGCCAGGGTCAGGTGCTCCAGGGACCAGAGTGCCAAGGGCCAGTTGTGACCGGGCTCACGTGGAGGATCTAATGAGGCAACTGAGAAGGGAGAGATTACTGAGAAAGAGAGCAGAGAGGGCTCTGGTAAACCAGAAAAGGATTAATTCGGCATTAAAAAAACAAAACACAATTTGATTAATCTAAAGTTTAAAAAAATTGTGGTTGTGGTTTACCACTACAGTGGTAATTCTACTGACGGTGCAGTGTGCAGTTTATCTTTCTAGGGCTCTGCCTCAGGTATGACTTTCCTCCGCGCCTTTTAATGTGACAATGGATATTTTCTGACTGGATCACAGGTAGTAACATTATCTTTGTGTTTTTCCAGGTTGAAGCCAGCGTGCTGAGCATTGCCAAGTTTAACAGCATGGTGAGCCTCGCTGGCTTCTTCCCCTTCAAGTCGGCGCAGGGTGCTCTGGAGAACATGAATGCAATTTCTGAAGGTATGATAATTTCCTTTTTTTTGGCTGCATTTCTGTCCTCAGTTGTAATTTCATTTAATTTCAAACCTTTATTTATGCAGGTGAATCCCATTGAGATCATTGATCTCTTTTTCACATGAATACATATAAACATAACAGAAAAACAAAAAGGACATCATACAGCATATTTACAGTAATGATGCATCAATCTGTCAGTCCACTGATTTCTTGTGCTGACAACCTCCATGTAACCCTGAACAACTGAGGAAAGCCTTTTGAAATGCATGTGTTCTGACATTTTCAGCTATTTATAATGGAGGTTTAAACCAAACAATTGTTAACCTTCACATATTAGAAGCCCATCATAAACAGAACAATAAAGGATTCTTCTGGCCGATCCACGTATGATGTGTTGCATCTTTCAAATGGCTCTTCTGCAAGTTTCAAGTGTAATTTTAACCAAGTCTCTACAGACCAATAAGTAATCTTCCTCCTTCCCTTGCATGCAGTGGCGGCTGGTGGAAAATATTTTTGGTGGGGCTATGGAAATGGTGACCAAACCATACTAGGGCGGTCCGGGGGATCGTCCCCCGGAAGACATTTTTGAGAAATGAAATTATGACTTCTGGTGATGTTAGAGGGGGGGGGAGGACAACAACAAATTGAGGCTTAAAAATATGAGATAATCCATAATCTTCAGTGTGGTTAGTTATGAATCTTCCAAAACTGTGCAACAGTACAGTATGCCTACACAAACTGCAGAACACTGGTGCTTTGGGAACACTCAAATTATTTAATTCCCATTTTAAAAGTGTGTGTGGTTTCCACTTGGACTTTAATACAGCTACACCATTGTTTGGTTTCCATGGTAGCGCGTCTCTTTAGCAGCGTGCGCAACTCAAAGTCTGAGAGGGTGAGGAAGATGAAAACTGAACAAGAATCGACAACTCGACCCTCTGATCACTCCTTTCCTGTAAAATACAGGTCCAGCCCAAACATATGCTCCATGGTGCTACAGGCATTGCCCTTACAACTACAATAAGCATGTAAATGTTAATCTACAGCTCCGGCGATCCACTAGCACCGGAGTCTACACCTGCAGACAACTACTGTAGCGTCACCTTGGATACGAGTCCAAACAACTCACACAGACACACAGGCCAGGGCGCTGAAAGGGCGCCCTTTGAGCATCAGATCTGACGACGCTGATTGGCTGAAATTATGTTTCGGCGGCATAGTTTACAGATAGCAACAGTCAGCTTGTTGGCTGCTGCTGCTCTGGCTGAGGGCTCCTTTCTACCGCCCGGACGAGAGAGGGTAATGATACACGCTGCGGCCAGGCAGGAAACATGTGACTTATCAGTAACTTTAGACATCGTAAAACAATTTTAAACAAGATTTTATTGTAGATTATACATTTTACTGATACCAACTATATAATATTTACCTTGTTCTTTAAAAATAAAAATAAAAAATATATATTTTTTGGAAATATATATTTTTATTTATTTTTTATTTTGAATGACAATCAAACATGTGGGAAGAAGGGGGGCGGCGCCCCTAGCGCCCCTAGCGCCCCTATGGGCCGGCCGCCACTGCAAGTGACCCTCAGTTAGTTGACTTTTATGATATGCACAATGAAAATTAACTA
>NW_011348851.1:0-1548 GCF_000735185.1 Notothenia coriiceps
CCACTCCCCTCTCTCCCTCTCTCTCTCCCTCTCTCCTCTCTCCCTTCACTCCCCTCTGTCTCACCTCTCCACCCTGTACCCCCTGGACCAGGACTTTACCCACACACACACACACACACACACACACACACACACACACACACACACACACACACACACACACACACACACACACACACACACACACACACACACACACACACAACACACACACACACGGCAGAAACACACACACACACACACACACACACACACACACACACACACACACAGCGTCAAATACTGCGTTACTGTACTCAAATAAAGTGTATTATGACTAAAATATGGAAGCCTTGAAGGGCCAAAAAAAGTAGTACTAAGAGGATTCACGCTCCATATAAATTCTCCATGCACTCTAATCTCAAGGTCATTTGATTTTGTGTTAGCAAGTCACGCAACATCACGTTTCTCTCTATCTTTCGGCTGGAAAAAGTATTGCTTTTGGACCCTTTAATAACCTCAGGTGAGGGTACACTCAAATAAGTGTTTCATTATCTAATGGAGGACACCATGATGTTCCTTTAACGCGAGGAAAATCATTTGCAGTCAAAAGAAAATGTTCCTCTGGAAATCCCCTCTTATCTTATTTTTGACAGACTGCCAGTGCTTCCTGTGATAAAAACGCTTTTATTATCTGTACGTTATGCTTCGATTTTGACTGGATGCTGTGTCTTTGTGTGCTCTGTTAAAAACCTGTGCAGTTCTTGACCTTATTTATTTGTATTTTTGTGTTTGTCTTTGTTTCTTTAAAATATTTGTACATGCATTTTCCTTTACCTTTTTAAAACCACAGTGAATTAGGGTTGGGAGGGAGGGAATGGAAAATCACTTGAATTTGCCCTGTATTTTTATATTTAGCGACAACACTTTATCGTGGGAAAACATTTCAAGGGGACCTATCATGTAAAATGCACTTTTTGATGTATTTTATACCGCACCATGTGTCCCCGGTGTGTCGGGGAACTCACGCAGCGTCAGGAAATAAAACCCTCTCTCTTTTCCTCCGTACCCAAATCTCTAAAAACGGGGGAACAAAGGAGCTGATCCAGATTTGCGTCCGATATGACGTAATATCTGAAATGTGGACCCACGGCCCAATCAGAAACGTTACTATCAGAAACAATGCCCAACTGTTTTGGATGTAATATGGTCGGTGTTTACATTAGCATCGCTAATGTCTCAGAGCTAACCTGCACCGGAGAGCATGTGTGTGAAGAAGCAGGAAATAAAAAGGAACTCACCTTGTGGTATAACCGGCAAGAGAGAAAGCCTTTGAGCTCCATACTGTTTCAGAGATAATCCTTGATAATCCATGATATGGCGTTTCATCACGGCAGTATTTAGTTTAGACAGTAGCTGCCGGGTCCCGCATGAGCTCAGACCCCTCCTTTTTAATTTTTAAAGCTTTATACCCCAAATCATCACTTTTGAAACAGGAAGTGAAATAGAGGGATATGAGGCATGGCTAGAATGGGTGATCTGTTTGGTATTTGGAGCAAAACACTTCAT
>NW_011348852.1:0-5414 GCF_000735185.1 Notothenia coriiceps
TGTGTGTGTGTGTGGAGAGAGAGAAAGGGGGGTATTGGTTTCGGATGGATAGTAGGTGTTTTATTTCCTCTCAACATGTGAAAAAGACCCCCCGGCATTCAGGAGTACAAGGTTAACACTCACTTATTAATGTGACAGGACCCTGAAGTGGAAGTCATCCTCATTAGCACCAACCTGAGGGAGGGCTGGGCTTTAAAACTATGGTGTCCAGTGTTAACTTATTGTTTTCATTTGAAAGCTTTGAAATGATTTTGTTAATGCTGTCACAGATTTATATCTGTATTATAAATGGGCATGCTTCTCCTTATCTGTTTTAGATGATAACAATGGTCCATACCTAGCATAACTGTAATGCCAATGCTAGTGTGTTCATATTAAAGGTCTCAAGTGATAATGTAATGTTTTTTTTTAACTTATTTTTTTATGGGGGCACTATCATGAAAAAGCCTTCCTTTTTTTGTGTTTTAATCAATTAAATAAGAAGTGTTTTACAATAAACCTTGCTTGTCCTTATTTTATAATGTGTCCTTCATCTTAAAACGTTGTGCTATGGTGACTTCATCCTAAATACATCTTTGAATCCATCTCTGAATTAGTCGTTAGGGCAGCAGCAATCATTCCAAGTGAAAACCAAAGCCAGAAGGCATTTTTATCTACATTCACAGTCACAGTGAAGGATTAAATGCCTTTGAAGGATTTGGGATTTGACCAGTGTTAAAATAACAACCTAGAAATGCCTCACAAACCAGTAAACAATCTGTAAATCGCACAGGAATCCCACCAATGGCTGCTGACCGGGGGCGTCACTACAGCCTGCAGAGAAATGATGGAGAAGCAAAGGAGTAGCAAGCAAGCTAGCCATAAATATAGAACAACACCGGAAGTATGAGATTAGCCTTCAAAATAAACTATACATATAACTGTTAAAATTAGAAGCAGAGGTGGGAGAAGTACTACTACTGATATCTTGTATTGAGTACAAGTACCCGAGTGTAGGAATACTCTGTTACAAGTAAAAGGCCGTGTATTCAAAATCATACTAAAGTAAAAAAGTATTAGCATAAAAATATACTTAAAGTACCAAATGTACAATTACTCATTATGCTAATTGGTCAATTTCAGATGGTATATTTATATTGTTTTGATTATAATTATTGATCATTAAAGTGTTATCAAAGCTGGTAAAGGTGCAGCTAGTTTTAATGACTTTGTATACTGCAGGGTAGCTTGTGAATTTACTCCAGGTGGAACTAAAGTCTGATTTAAGTGTTGATTATATTTCACATCATTCATCCAAATTTTGCAAGTAACTAAAAGTAAACCAAATAAATGTAGTGGAGTAAAAGTACAAGATGTACCTCTGAATTGTAGTGTACAAAGTAGCATGACATGGAAATACTCAAGTAAAGTACAAGTATCTCAAAATGTTACTTGAGTAAGTGTACTTAGTTACTTCCCACCTATGATCAAAATGGCATATATTTCTAATCAGTGCATAATTGGTGTCTCCTAAAGCTAAAAGTGCATAGCAAAGGTGTTTATAGTGGTCAGGGGTCACACGCAACTGTAATTAAATGAACTATACTAAACTAACACGTGTCCAGATTTCTCTTACAAACAGCAACTATTCAGTCATGCTTTTATTATGACAACCCCAACCGGAAATTAAATTAAACGTTGGCTAGCTTCACGCTCCTGGGGAACCAAGCGGTCAAACTAACAGTAACAGTTGGACTACTTTGCTGTGGGAATTCCTGCCTTGGGGTTTACATACTTTCGTTAAATGTTGTTTGCTGGGACAAACCTAAGTAATTGTCAGTCCTGACTCAGTCGTGTGTCCCGGAGCGTACGCGGTTTACCTGTGTAGAGCAAATGTGTCAACGGGCGAGCAACGGTTTCCGCTCGAGCCGTGTTGTGATGGCTAGCCGTCGTCGCTAGCAGGCTAGCTAGCTGTATGTATGGAGCTGCTGCAAAAAGAAAGCGATAATTAGCTTGCAAAGCGGTCAACGTTTGCTTGCTGGTGTGTTGTGTTGACAGTTCGCCACCTCTTCACACTGCCAACGAGGCGACTTAGCGGATAACGCGTTGGATATTGCGTTGGATATCACGTTAAGGTGAGTGTCATTCGAGTTAACCTAGTTTCACGTTAGCCTAGCAGCTGAATCATTCCGGCTAAGACTATTCCCTGGATTCAGACACATTCCACAAAATATTCCATGTTTACAAGATGTTAATTTTAAATCTCAGTTTCCTGTTCTCATCGTCGCTGCAGTGTTTAATAGACTAAGGTGGTTAACATGACTTGTTTTAATGTACTGTCATCGCTTCTCTGTCAATGTTTTCAGTGCCACACATTCATATTTTTATCATCAAACATCACAAGTTAGCTTTGACACACCAGTAAATATCTCTCCCCCCGGCACGCCGTCCTGGCAGCAGAAGTGGCGGTGCTGGAGTCCTCAACACATTCTTACACATGAACAAGTGTTATGTAGATAAGCTGGGTTGTTTTAACATCTATAGCGCTTCAGCTCAGGGTAATAGGAAAGCTGTTACACGGACAAAGCATCACTGTAGCGGAGACATTTAGTGATGGTATTATAAATCAGTGAGGATACTCCGGGGCTTTACAGTCTTGCTGCTGCTTCACTGACTGTGCCCTTTCTCCTTCTCTTGCAGGAAGATCACCAGATGGAAATATCACATTAATACCAAGGGGATTACTCATCATGCCTTTCAACATTATGGAGTGGATTTCTTCATAACACCATGCGCAAATCAAATCTCGACCACTGCTGCAGAGATTTCATGTCCCTGTATCTGGATATATCAGGCAGTTTTTAATGATCGGCAGCGCCGACTGGATGTGCAGTCTTATCTTTTTTTCCCACTGTGCTTCCGGTAAAACATTAATTATGTGTCTACACGGGTTGGATATGCTCAGATTCCTATAAACACTAGCGTGAATTTGTGTGAAGGAAGTCCAAAGAAGGAAGTCCAGGACGGGATAGGTGCACAGAGACTACCCGGTCCCAAAGAAACATGGCCTCGGTTTGGAAGAGATTGCAACGTGTGGGGAAGCATGCATCTAAATTCCAGTTTGTGGCTTCCTATCAGGAACTGATGGTGGAATGCACTAAGAAATGGTGAGTTTTGGGGGGAAATCAGTCGACCACAGTGTTAAGCACCCTGAAAACTGTGTGTCTCTGTGTGTGCTGGAATGCTGCGCTCGTTCCTGGTGGCCATAATACACACATGCATTCAGTCTCCTTGGTGTGCAGGCATGTCTGCATGCTGGGAGGAGCTGGCCGCCTTGTTAAATTGCTATGCTTTTTTTCTTCTTGCACCAATGTTGAATTTGTTTGGTTTGAGTCATGAAAAAAGCGGCTGAAATTTTCCTTTTCCTTCGACCTGAAGGGTTGGGTTTAATCTGCCCCCGCTCTCCTGAAATGTCTTTTAACAAACCACTAAACCCCTACAGTATGGATGCTGTAGGAAATCTGATCCAGACTTCTAACCTCACGAGAAGTAGGGAAACTATGACAGAATTTTGGATATATTATTTGTAATGAGGCTCCTATGCACCACTATTTAAGCACAAAACGTGTTAAAAGCTTGGTGCATAGTCATTCAATAAGACAACAACCCTGTGTTATTAGCTTTAAGCTGTAAACACTTTTAGAAACAGTGACGGCAAAAGTTTACACATTGACATAATCTACTATAAGTAGTGTAGTATATTTTACCATGGCTTCAACTCCATTCTAAAAATACAATCAAATATATTTCTGTAGTAGAGGGAAGAAAGAATGATGTACACGGCAAGAAGGCGAAGGAGCTACCGGGCGTGTTTTCTAAGTTAGGCGGAGTTAGGCGGATGTATGCTGCTACACTGTAGGTATGTGTCCTGTAATGAGTGAAAGGCGGGGACTTGTAAAGCTAAAGATGTAGCCTGCAGGCAGGGATTCTCCAGCGGCTCGCCGTAGGCGTAACTCAAACACAGCCCTGCAGAGCTTAGACCTGGGACAGATGGTAACGTGTTGGAGAATGGAATGAGAAATATGTACATCTCTTCCCAGAGCAAGGGGTGGGTGGGCTCTGCACACTGTCGGGAATACACTTTGTTTCATGATCTTAAAAGGACTCTTCCATGGTATTCAATGGTTGAAATATGTACATATATCTGTTTGTTGTTACAACCATAATTTGCATATTCGTAGTAGTTAGGAATAACAATGATAAAGACACAAAGTCCTGATTAAGGGGGGCTCCACAGTGACTCACCTGGGGGAGCCGGCTCCCCATGGACACAACATAAGGCAAAAATCCCCAAAAGTCTTATTATTAATGAACCCTTGTAGATAAAAGTGCTCAGTCATCTCAGAGTTAGATCATGCCCATTTCAGGTAGCGCTAGCCATTGTGTGATGCAACAACTCATCTTAACTATCAACTTTAGTGCAATAAATACTATTTAGATAATTTTAGATTTTTGCCTTCGATCCAATGTTTGACTGAGAGCCTTAACTTGCCTCAGGGTCTATGCCTGGCTTCAATTTTGTGTCTTTGAGCATGCTTGGCTCAAAGTGTGCGAGAAAGTGTTGGCACACACTTCCTTGGACTTCATCATTACGGTATGTTATTGTTGCAGTGGAAACTTTCCTTCTTTACTCACTGGAAACAGTCCCCAGAGCTCAAATGAATTTCAAATCCTGAAGCCTTCAGAAGTGATTTTTCAAAATCTACAGCCCTTTCATTTATGGCATCAAAAAAAGGGAGAGAGGCTGAACATTTATGTGTGCCCATTAGGGGTGTAACGGTATATGTACCCGTACCGAAATTATTCGGTACGGACCCTTTCGGTTCGGTACATGTGTGTACCGAAGTGTACCGAACGAATATAACGTTAAACGTAAAAAATTGAGAACGTGAACAACTTTTTGGAAGTAATCTCAGCTGCTGCGTCACAGCATTCAGAGTAATTTGCTCACATTGGGTTCAACGCGTCATAGAGCGACCAAGTCATTTCATTTCATTACAAATGCCAAATATCCTTATGTTGCCATGTTAGCAAAGCGCTACCTGGCTGTATCTGCTACCTCTTTCCCTAGAGAGGGTGTTCTCCACAGCAGGAGACATTGTTAGTGCCAGCAGATCTGCCCTTTCGGCAAGCAATGTGGACAAGTACATTTTTCTTTAAAAAACATGAAAATACAATGACAAGCAAGTCATAATGTCAAACTGGCTGCTTAGGTACTAGTACAGTACAGTTGAAATACAGATTATTCAGTTCATCGAAATGCTGCACCTTAATGTTTATTTTATTATATTTTGTATTTATTTGAGTGAATACATTATTCACAGTTTAATAATAATAAAAAAAAAACCAAAAATATTTAATGTTTTGTGATAATT
>NW_011348853.1:0-3549 GCF_000735185.1 Notothenia coriiceps
GCAAGCAGATACAAACAGGTAACGTGGGCTAGAAAAACTGACAGGTATCATGGACAAGAAGCAACGACGATCCGACATGGAGCACAGGGGAAGACAAGACTAAACAAGGGCAACAGGTGAACACAATGAGGCACAATCAGACACAGGAGGGTAAACACAGGAAGGAAGACCAGACACAGGGATAACAGAATTTCAAAATAAAACCATGACTAAAGACACACAACTAAAATCATGAACCTGTGGTGTTGTCCGTCCAGGAGAGCTTGTTGGCGATGAGGACGCAGTGGAACTTGAAGGTGTGGACCCTCTCCACACGCCTTTAATGTAGAGGGGAGCGAGGTCAGAGCTGTTCCTCCTAACGTCCAGAGTGATTTATCTGGTTTTGTGGTGTTCATTGCCAGGTTGTTCCCTGAACACCACGCTGAGAGCCTCAGGACCTCACTCCTGTAGGCCATCTCGTCTCCTCCTGAGATGAGACCCACCACAGTGGTGTCCTCAGCATGTTTCTGGATGGGCTGGACTGCTGTTGTGGGTGTAAAGCGCGTACAGGAGTGTGCTCAGCCGGAGAGCCGATGCTGAGAGTGCGGGTGGAGGAGTGATGGGGGCCACGTCTCACAGACTGGTTAGTGAGGAAATCTTTGATCCAGGAACAGGTGGGTGGGGGAGAGTCATAGGTTTGACAGTTTGCAAACTAGAATGTCTGGGATGATTGTGTTGAACGCTGAGCTCTAGTCAATAAAGATCATTCTGACGTAGCTCCCACGATGTTCTAGGTGGCTCAGTGCAGAGTGGAGAGCTATGGCTATGGCGTCTTCAGTGGATCAGTTTGCTCTGTTGGCAAACTGGTGTGGGTCGAAGGTGGGAGGGAGGCTGGCCTTAATGTGATGTAGCACCAGCCTCTCAAAGCACTTCATATTCACTGGTGCAACAGGGCGGCAGTCATTAAGGCCGTCTATGGTTGCTTTCTTTGGAACAGGAATGATAGTGGCTATTTTCAGGCAAGGTGGGATGACAGCGTGTTGGTTGTAAACCGCTGCAACCACGTGCGCCGCCATTTCGCATGATGTGCATTAATGTAATGTATAATGTTATTATGGGGTGGATAATAGTCACTGTCAGTGGCCTGGTTAATGAGGCCGGTAGCAAAGGGGAAGAAGCTGTTCAGGTGGCGAGAGGTTTTGGTCCTGATGGAGCACAGCCTCCTGCCAGAGGGGGGCGGGGTAAACAGTTTGTGTTCAGGGTGGGAGGGGTTGGCCACAATCTTCCCTGCCCGCCTCAGGGTCCTGGAGGCGTGATTTCTTAAGCACATTGAATTTCCCTTGACGGACACCATTAGTCAGGTATACGGTCAGTGGATTGGAGGCGGGGCTTAAGCAAAACAAAAGTGCACACGCTCTGTCGGCCCAGATACAGGTACTTATGTTTTAAAGAGGGAGGCCAAAGAGAGATTCTCAATGGAATGAACAGCCACCTGTTGGCTGAATGGCAACACTGACAGCATTGAGACTTATATGGATGCATTTGTTAGAGTCTAACACAAATGTGAAGATGTCTCCATGTATTGCATGTAGCTCTTCAGTCATATCTGAATATTGGTCATTAATCATTTTTTTTATGACTATTTCAATGGGAGGCAATGTTGGCTATATGGAAATAAATAAAATTGTGAAGTAATGTTGTATTTTAGTGTATGTTGACTAAATGTAGTATTTGTGGTAAAGAGTAGGACATCAGATGCATCATTTTCCATGGATCTTTGTTCTAACGACAGCATCGCCTTTACATTTAGATGATATACTCGGGATTGTGGGAAACGGTATTTCAATCTATCTGTCTGACTCTGTACACACAAACTGAAAGATTGACAATAAATTTGACTTTGACTTTGATATACCTCTCTCTCTATTTCTGTCTCTGTGTGCCAGGCTGTTTATGGACAGTGCCCAGCTGGAGTACTCTGAGGAGGAGAAGAACATCCTTGGCCAGGGTGGCAGCGGGACTACCATCTATCGAGCCCGGTATCGTCAGCAGCCGGTCGCAATCAAACGCTTCCACTTCAAGAAGTGTCGTCAGCAGGCCTCCAGCAGTGATACAGGTGCAGAGGCGTGTTCTTTTAGTTTTTTTAATGAAATTATTTAATGGGTTTTTTATGCTGACATATATTGTTGATGCTGCACAGCTGAATTTGGTTTGTACAATATCATTCTTGACTGAACAATATTCACACAGTAAAATACACTGTGTTTTCTAGCTCTGAATGTTGAAATGCTGGAAAAAGAAAGAAAACTAAAAAAAGCATTTCCTGCTGAAAATGCGTGCGAATGCTGTAAGCTGCGCAAATGTGTCGCTGAATTTAGCTGAAAATGCAGAAAAAGCTGAATATTTTAATAGTTGAATGGTGACTGTAGCTGCTTTTAGCTAAAAACTGCTGAACTTAGCTTAAAAATGCAGAAAAGTTAAATGATTTGAATTAAAATTGTTACAGCTCAAATGCATTGCACCGGGGGCGGATCTACCGGGGTGGCATGGGGTGTCAACTGCCACCCTAAAAATAGGCCTTGCCTCCCCAGCTGCCACCCCAGTTGGCAGCTTTGTTTTGAAAGAAAAGTTGTGGCTCATCGGACATTTATGAGAGAAAGTCTCTAATGTCCGAGTGCAAGTGAATGCAGCACACAACGCTAGTCTTGTCTTTGAAAATTCTGTTTTGAGTCCTGAGAAAGTCAAATAAGACAGTGTGTAAAACTACACTGCCCAGCCAAAAAAAAGTAACCACTTTGATGTAACTAGGCCAGTAGGTAAGGGCTTTCCACTGGATAATAACTTACTGCAGCGATGTATATATGTTTTAGCTGAATACACCTTTTTTAACCCTAACTGATGCAGTTAGTCACTTCTTTAATGTTTGTTCTTTCTAATGTAAAGTAGGGCTGCAACAAACGACTAATTTGATAATCGATTAATCTATCGATTAATGAAACGATTAATCGATTATTCGGAACGTTAAGGTTTTAACTGTACTACTACTTATATCAATACTGCTTATCGATCCGGTCCTTTTAACGATAGTATTAACGGTTCTTTTGACAAGAAATAAGGTAAACTAACTCAACAAATTGTGAACAAAACTAACATTGCTTTTTATTTTAATTAAATGCATAATATTTCACATCAAAAGAAACAACAATGTTTTAACAAATCATATTAAATAATGTGATGACAGAACTGTAAACAGAATAGCTGAAACTTTAACAAAATAACTAATTCAGTTACCTCTAATCATTAACCTATGTTTTTATAACTGAGTTAACTCTGTGTGTTGCTGTTAGCATACATAACACCTGACGTGGAAAGGTTACTCTTGGACGGGGCTACAGAGCTACTAGAAAGACAGTCGAACCCGGTGCATTCCTCCGTCTGAATGTGGTGCACATTTGCTAAATGTTTAGACAAATTGCTCGTTTTACCGCCTTTATATGATAAACTGTTATTGCACTTTTGGTAACGAGCATTGTCCACATCGAGACGGCTAAAGTTTAACCACACCTCGGA
>NW_011348854.1:0-3644 GCF_000735185.1 Notothenia coriiceps
GCAATATTCTCGCCACGCCAAGCAACAGCCTAGAACAACCTCAACCTATACAAGTGACCACGTAAGCCATGCTACTGATGCTGGACAGTTTTTCAGTGGATGCACAATAAACAGCAACATACACATTAATGTAAATAAACAGCCAAATAATGGATCAACGCTCTCTGTCTAATATGTTCGCTCGCTGTTAGTGTTGTTGCATAGCAACCACCTTGCACTATGTTTTGTGCAGAAGGCAACGGAGGGACTATTTTATTTTGAACATCATTATTTACTAATAAAAACTATTTAAATTAGAGTGTGTATTTTTCTTTCATATTGCCACACTTCGCGTCGGGCCGAACCACGCCCCTTAGCTGTGATATAATGAGCATATACCACGGCCTGTCGTGAGCTATTGCTTAAATATATTGAGTTGGCATGTGAACCAGATCAGCAACACACTTCAGCTTAACATGTCACACAAAGATAATTGTACACATACAGTAGCCTAAATATATAATTGCTCACACTTGAGAGGTTGTGCATGTTAAAAGGTGAACTCATTTTTCTTTGCACTTACATTTTGGATTTGTACAAGAGCACTTTCGCTTTACATAATTTTTGTATGAATATTCCTTTAAGGACCCTGTGTCTAAATAACAGTTTTAGTCTCACTTAAGGGCCCCCTCCTTAGAAAGTAAAAATAATAATGTTGCCCCTTTAGATCGTCAATGTTTTTAGCAATCCCTGTGTGTTTTCCACTATGGCTGTATGAAATAAATGGAAAGTGTTATGGATCAACATACTGTAGATAATATTATACCTTGATTTCCTGCCATCACTGTGTCATGCCATCTTTTCTGCTCACAGTGTTGGTTAGCAGTAGCAAGCAGAGTTAATGGTGGTATTTCTGCCAGCTCACACTGGTCTCACACTATTTTCTTTTGGTATTCCTTTGTTTGCCGGTTGTGTTTCTACTCACGTCCTCGTGTGAGCACAGAGCAGCTATAACCCAACTCCCACTCCAGGTAGGCAGAGATAAAAGCAACGCTCTGTGCAGTAAAGTGCCCACCGGTGATGATTCTGTTGGCCAGACAGATCTGACATCCGACTGTATTTAAAACATCATGCATCAATACTAATCTGATGAATAATACACCACAAAGTAAGAAGACCTCATATTTGGTGGGGAGTTTAAAACTTGTCGTAGAGGATGGGCTTGTAGTTCAAAATATTCAACAGCTGTGATACTTTTTTTGTATGAATAAATAATATTTTTAAATTAAAAGAACATACTACTTGTTTAACAATTTCATGTTCAAAATATTTGAAAGAGGGAATATTTAGGCTGGGCTGCACTAAATACAATCCTGCATGCATGATCATATTTCATATTCACAAAAGGATAACACTGTTACTCAACGCTTTGTTCAGAGCAACTTTAGTACTGCATGAACAACTTGGACATCTCATTTACTGACTGCAGAGGAATAGGTAGCTTCTTTGAATAAGAGCAGCTTATTTCTACTGTTACCTGGCAATTGTTGCAAAACACATAAAATAGATTCTCACTGAAAACCTTTCAGGGTTGTCAAACCCTTCCAGATGGTATAACAGAACGCTGTGCAACATTATTACATCTGATAAGCATCAATCTTCATGAATCCAATATTCAAAGCAGTTTTCCTGTTGTGTATTTCATCATCTCCCTCAAACTACACAATCCCACCAACACGGCCTCTTGTGTTTTCAGTCTAAACCCATGGTAAATACTTAACGACTAATTGCTTTTGAAACGTACATCACTTACAGGTATATTATGGTCATTCTGTGAGATGTGACGGTAAACATTTGACTCACTCCAGCTTTAACTGAGTGTGAGCAGATCTGAGATACTCCCCCCGGCGCACATACAAACAAAGGAGGCCTAAAATCTAACAATTACTGTTTATTCCAACCTGCTTAGCATACAAAATTAAGTGGGATTACCATATCAAGGCAATTAAGACCATAGTTCACTGAAATATAGATAATTGAAAATCAAGTATCCTTCCTCAATGGCCTATAGACAAACAATGGCAATCTGGTCTGTGTAAAGTGCTGAGAATTCATACGCAAATGATACTTGACCAGTCTCCCTAACAAACAGGTTTCTCTCCTGTATATGCTACACACATTCAGAATGACAGCAGAAACATGTATATGTATGCGCACATGGGATTAAATATTTACTTGCAAATAGTACCAAAAACAATTTTACATCCGTACAATAGCCTGCTTCCATTATTCATTTTGTGTGATTCACTCTGGTTAGTCTGCCTGAAAAATTAAAAGCATGAATTCAAAACGCACTCAGTACTGTAGCGTGTAATTAGAGCGTATTATGCACTTAACTGCAATTTGAATAATACAATGCAAATCACTTTCCGTTGAGACTTTTAAGGGAGGATACTTTACTTTTCACTTGCACCCTCTGAGACTGGAGCAGGGAATCATAAAGGGGGAAAAAGTATTCCACTGAAAATCCCATTACGAGGCTCTGGTCCTCTACTTTTGACTCGTCTGTTAGCCTGGTAGCACTTTGTACACACCACACGGTGCGTCAATCTAATCGCTAAAGAACAGCTGCAACTGTTGAAAATAAAAACCCCATAATGGTGACCTCAATTGGCTTTTAAGTCTGTAAAGCAAACCATCATCTCCTCAAAATGATCATCTCCCCTAATAGTCATTTACTGCAGTTTATTTATAAAACTGACTTATATTAAGTGTCAGAGGGTTTTGATAAAACGCTTCTCTCAGTTCGAGTTCTCATGCAGCCATGGCAGCAGGCAGACAGTAATCGTCTTTCATAATTCAAGCCTCATAAGTCCTAAATTGAATCTCAAATGCATTTCTCTTAATATAATCCAGATTTATTGAATTACATATCTGCTTTAGATTTATTATTTGCTCTAAGCATATAAATCTATCAAGAGTTTTTATTTTATATTGTATCTCAAAAGCGCAGAGGACTTTCAATGGCTGGCCATTAAATTACAATGGCAAACTTACATGGGCTACATAAAATACTGTACTATTAAGTACTCAACAAGTAAAAGTAAATGATGTGTCGGGGCTTGCGTGGAACTGTTTCCCAACAAGAAGGCGGTTCAAACTTCAGAGGGTTGGAGTTTTGCTGCCCATAGCTAAGACTGTGCAGCAGCCTTTTTACTGAGGCATGGACAAATTGATTGAAATATAAACACACATTTTAATGAGTCTGATGTTCAAGCTAATTTGATTGAGTATAACAACAAAATGCAGCTTTTGGAGATGTGAAGCAGACGAGCAAATGCCATGAATGCTATTGAATTATCCATTGTTTTTTGTTTTTGGGGATTTCTGACTAGGAGAACATGCTCTGACTGCACATGTCTAAAAATATGAGGACATCATAACTCTACTTTCTGTTCTGGTCGTCTTTCCACTCCTTCTGCACCATCAATTATATTCCACAAACGTAAGCAACAAAAGGCCTCATATTCACAACTCGTCTTCTCTATCATTCACTTAAAAATGTTTGCACAATCAAAGTCTAGCCCAAACATTGATCAATTTGTCGCTCAGCAATTTCTCAACTATATCATAGGTGGATTTTGCGGGGGGGCAGGGGGGGCATT
>NW_011348854.1:3898-6966 GCF_000735185.1 Notothenia coriiceps
GAGGCGTGCATGACGGGACGAGTTGTGTTCGTATGTGGAAAACTCATACTCAGTGCGGTGAGCGCTGGCTTTATTGCTACTGTATCCGTAGCACCCCACGCAATAGTTGGGACTGTGTACTGACGTCAGTAAAAAAAGTTTGCCCCCCCAAGCGCAAATGTCAAACTCCGCCTATGAACTACATATATCAAATTGCAGATATGAAGAATTGGTTTGTGCCTGCCTAGAATGTATTATCTCTGTTGGAGACACTGGCATGAGTGCAGAACCAAGACCGTGGGAGAGAGAAGTATTTTTGTAGGGACTTTACTTCAATAAAAAGATTAAATTCAGTGCGAGCCAAACATATTTCATTCTTTTGAACCATGGAGTGCTGTATGTATGCCAACCTATAATCTGAGACCTAAAGACTGAACCCCAGAGGGGATTAGATGCTATGGTAAAGTGAGTATATTGAAAAGCATAGCACTTTCCGTCATAGAGGCCAACTGAGCTGATAAAACATGATGGATCTTCATGGTCTGTTGGAGACTACTCCTCATACATTATGTACCTTAATATAGATTCAAATACACATTATAAAGACACTTGCTTTGAAACTAGCTTTACATTTATGTTACTTAATTATTATGAAATGTGTATTTAATTGCATACATTATATTTGAAAGCTGCAGAACCTATATTGTATCAAGTTTGGAGTACCCGTCAGCTTTTTGGCATCTCTTAAGATATCATAGCTTTGTTTACCACCATGTCTTGTTTGTGTAAGTCGCATTTAGGTGCAATGAGCGAGATTGTTCCCACAGTAAACCTAAAATCATGAGAAATCCAGTGAGATAGAGGCATTTTCTCAGACATCAAACTGACTTCACTTTGCAACCAGTGGAGTCTCTCCCAGTTAAATATAAGAGATAATGGCAGTTTGAGGCACTTCCACATATAACCTTCATTTGTAGGCTGAAGAAACCTTTCTAAATAACATGTGATGTTGTCTCACATCTGCTACATGTGCAAATGGGCCTCTGTTTGTTAGCACTTTATTATAACAATTTAATAGAATATTTTTTAAATATGTTTAATGCATGTTGTTCTGCAGCTCCTCAGTAAATAAAAACATTACATGTGAAATAACACTGGCATAGATGAATGCATGTGAAAATAGCAATCAATTATTCTAAATGAAATATCAGATCAAAGGAAAACTACTCGAAAAGAACAACAGAGCAGACCTTTTTCAGACAGCCTTACCAGTGATACTATAGCAAGCATTTGTAATTAGACTTGTCTAATGAACCTTTTATATATTTAAATCATAATGTATTTGGTTCAAAACGCTATTCATAAAATAGGAGATTACTAAGAACAGGAGGATTAGTGGTGGGTCTGTGGGACTGTAAGCAGAGATTTTACCATGGCTATTTTGAAAGCTTCTGGGACGAGGCCTGAACTTAAAGAACACTTTATTTGAATGGTTGTTTCCTGAGAGAGGCACTGGAAGCTGGCTTTAAACAGCTTGGCAGGAATAGGTTCAAGAATACAAGCGGATGACTTCATGCCGCTAATTGCAACACTGATTGCATCTGCTGTCATCATATTGTCTAATGACATTCTAGGTGGCGGTTCATGGACAGAGACATATCCTGGGGCTGTTACGTCCACACAAGCCTTACTGGCCCCTATAAAGACAACTGTTAAACCTTAACGTTTCCTTCTTTGACTCTTTTAGAATGTTCTATAATGAATTTTACTTAATTCTTTTTATGCAGGACATTAGCATCCGCTAAGAACTTTAGGTTATTATTAAAATGTTCAAGGTTATCAACTGAATCACTGTAAGGCAGAAGAGTAAACACAACATGTTTAAATGTAGCTATAGCTCTAATATCAGGGTTATTTGATGTAGACAGAAATGGCATTAAAACACGCACACATGCAAACAGTCACCCTCAGTACAAACTGTTCTGCTAGTTACAGCAGCCACATCTTCAAAAGAGTCACAAAAACGGCAGGTAATATTATACGCGAAAAAAAAGCCAATTCTGCCTCCTCCATTTATCTTGTCTCCTGGAATATAAAAAGCTGTAATTTGGATAAGACTTCCGACATTGTGACAGAGGCATTTAAAGAAAGCCAATTTTGAGTCAGAAAAACACACTTAGCCAATGCAAGGAAATACAATCATGCTTGAAACCCCTTACCAAAATGTGATGTGATAACAAACTGCCCACTTCTGGCTTTGAAGGGTCAGTCACTCGGGCATGGATAATAGATTTTGTAGATTTTGCAGTAGTGAATTACATGCATCTGGATTTAGTTTTATTGGTACAGGTAATTGTGAGGGTAGATTCAAGGTTTCTTGAAGAAAGTCCTGAACTATAAGGAACAGTTGAAACTTGCAGTCCAACCTACCACATGATAACCAGGAGGATTTATGATGGTGGGGGTTCTAGTGTTAGCCTACTTATGGAGCTGTGTGAGGCTCAGTTGGGATGACCTACAGATGTAGCACTTAATTTCAGACTCCAGCTTACAGCTTCCTGCCTACGACCTGCCTAAAACCAGTATAGAGGAATGTTAAGCCCTCCCACTATTTTCCAAGAGGGCGTTGCCAGATTTTCAATTTCAGGTTTTAACCAGGAGATGGCGCTTCATTCACAAATACAGAAAGACAAGTTTCATGGACTTGCAGTTGTGTTTTGAAGAGCATTTGAACACATCAATATTTTAGATCAACTAAAGTATATCTAATCTTGTAATTCAATAATATATAGTCTTTATATATTAAATAATCATAATAATAATAATGTAAATGTTTACATTACACTTCTTTATTTGTTATGCTCATACTTTTACCTTTACAATCGTTTGCTTTAATATGCAGTATATTTTTTGTATATTTTTGTGTTTGCTTCCTCCTGCTCCCTTTCGGACACATACTGTATGATTTATTATTATTATTAATATGAAGATATTATTAAGATAAGATAAGATGTTACTTTATTGATTGAACATTTTAGTTTAGAGTGTGCTGTCCCACGGTAATTCAGAAGGCTCACAGGTCACATTCC
>NW_011348855.1:0-3090 GCF_000735185.1 Notothenia coriiceps
TAGACAACGTTCTTGTTGCTCTGCGTTGTTAATGAGTGAAACACACCGGAGTTGAGGATCTGTGGGGTTTATTCTCCCAAAAATATAAATACAATTTACAATTTAGGCATTTAGCAGACGCCTTATTCCAAAGCGACTAAAAATGACCAATTACAGGGACATTCTCCCTGGAGTAACCGAGGGCTAAGTGCCTTGCTCAAGGGCACACTAGTATTGGTGTTCCAGGCAGGATTTGAACTCGCAACCTTCCGATCATCAGCCCACCTCACTATCCATTAGACCACCAAAAAAATAAAATAATAATAATAATACATTTTTTTTTTTTTTAATGAGATCCATTTGTGGCGGACGATATTTAATTGTGGCGGCCCGCCACAAATGAATCAATGTATGGGAAACACTGATATTCTTGCTTGGACAACTGAAACATCTTAAATCTACTTTGTTGGTGGTGGTCGGATTTTTATTATTTTTGTTTCATTAGTTTTTAGCACAAACTCCACACTCGCTCTGCTTATTGTCCTCCTCACCATCTCCTCCCTCCTCCCAGGTGTTAATCACAGAGCATGGAGACCTGGGGAACGGCCGGGTCCTGGACCCCAAGAGCAAGATGTCCTTCAAGTTCGACCACCTGAGGAAGGAGGCGAGCGACCCGCGGCCCCAGGACGTGGACGGGTCCCTGGAGGGCTGGAGGGGCGCCGTGGACTCAGCCGTCAGGGGCTACGTCAAGGAGCACTACCCCAACGGAGTCTGCACCGTACGTAGAGATACCTTCACTGTATTAGTTAACCATGAAAATCTGGATTTATTCAAGAGTCACGGCAAAAAGAATCCCATTTTGAGACAGCAGGATGTTTAGCAAGATGCTTTTCATGCCAGGCCCATCGTTTGTTAGGCTCTACAGTGAATATACAACACGCAGAAGATTCTTCAGTCCCTCAGTTGCATGCTAGTATGAGCTTAATTTTTCGTAGCTGTAAACAAAAACCACTGTTTCATTTAGAAAGAATAACCTTTTGCATTTAAAATCAGACAATAAGTATTTTCTTCCTCCTTCAGATTTACGGGAAAACCATCGACGGACATCAAACCATCATCGTGTGCATCGAGTGCCATCAGTTTCAACCAAAAAACTTCTGGTATGTTTACTGGACTGTAACTGAATATGAACTGTCATTTTTTAACTTTGATTATTAGTTTATTTTTAGAATAGATGACAGACTTGTTATCTTTGAATTTTTCAGAAGGACCAAAAGTGCTGGTACAATCCCAAACAATGTTTTTAAATGAAAGTTAAGTTTAAAAACACGTTGAAATACTAGATAAGCTCAAAAAGCCCCACATGTGTTTTGATAAGTACCAGTTATCTTAAAGGCTTTAATTTAATTGCCACTTACCTCCTGAGCGCGTGACTGTTGGGCCTCTGAGCGCCGCTGAGCTGATTCCGATCGGGTTAATCTGATTGGATAAGAGCTGCACCAATCCTCTTTGCTGCTGGACTTTACGGGGCTTATGGGTAGTTTTCTGTGATGATCCCACAGTTCCTGCATGTACCGCCTTGTTTCTGTAATGAGGAACCTGGGGGGGAAATTTAGGATCAGATAAGGAAATGAAACAGAGATTGACACCATTGTTACATTTTGATTTAAGATTTATAATGTTCACACAAAAAAACAAGAATCAACAGCTGACTGTGATTCAACAATTGTATGTGATTTAGTTTTAGTGTCATACAATAACAACAATGACCACCTTGTGGCTTCCTCCTCTCGGCACAGGAATGGACGCTGGAGGTCAGAATGGAAGTTCACCGTCTCCCCCTCCTCCACCCAAGTGGCAGGCATCATGAAAATCCAGGTACTTTTTTTAAATCACAAAGGCTTGTTTTGGTGTGTGTCATTCGTACACAAATTCAGTATAACGTTGAGTTGGTGTTTTTCATCTAGTCAGAACAAAAAAGCTTGTTCAGTTTCGTCCCTTTTGGGTCATTTCTGTCACACTTCTTCACTCCTTTCACCAGAGTGTGTTTGTCATGTTTAGGAGTGTTTTTATAGATCCATTGAGATGTCTTTGTGTCACCCACACAGCTTGTATTTCTCCCACTTGATGTTTTATTGTTCTGAGTTACAGGACTTTATGAACGCAGTAAAGAGAGACTAAACCTGTCATTGTTCCTTTAGGTTCATTACTATGAAGACGGCAACGTGCAGCTGGTGAGCCACAAGGAGGTCCAGGAGTCCATGTCCATTTCTGTGAGTGGAAACAAACACAATTGAGGAAAATGAACAATATGATGTCAAATAAAATCAGCCAATGACATTCAAGCAATTCAAATCACATGATATATGACTGTTAACGTCTCATACATTAAACCTATTATTCTCTCTGTCAGTTTTTTCTATTAAAGATGATTTAACGTCTACATTTGCTGCTATGTTCGGCAAAAAATTGCCAAGGATGTAACTTTTCCTAATTGTTTGCAGTGTGAAGATGTTAGGTTGTGTATTTCCTGAGGTTTTAATGTGCATAAAAACGACCCAGTCTTTTTCACCTGTAATTAATCACGTGTGTGTTTTCCTCTCTCAGAATGAGGCGTCAACTGCGAAGGAGTTTGTGAAGATCATGGAGGCTGCAGAGAACGATTACCAGGTATGAAACGATGGAAACTCTTACTTGATACTTGCATATAGACTCTTATTGCACTATTTCACTATTTGTATTTACTTGCACTATATGTTTGTGTTATTTTGTTGCACTGTTGGAGGTTAGCCTGTGACCTAAGATTTTCATCGGCATAACTACACTGTTACTATGACAACATAAAGAACCTTGAACCTTGAAATATGCAGATTTTAAACTGGTAGGCTGGCAGGGAAAAAGTTCCCATACGTGTACATGAAGAGGATTTATGATTCTCACGCTCTTCAGGAACTTTATTCTTACCCCTAGATTCCACCGGGTCCGTTTGCGCCGCGTTACGGCTGCGCCGCGGCGTTCACATCAATCGCGGTCACTCTAGTCAATGGAAGCTATTCCACCTGACGCGCCGCGTTACGGCTAGAAGCGTCTCAGAAGCGTCTCGGCGCTGGG
>NW_011348856.1:0-436 GCF_000735185.1 Notothenia coriiceps
ACTTGAAAAAGCCAAACCTTTATTTTATGTTAGTTAAACAGTGTTTCCCCTAGGATGGAGTCATAGCAGCGGTGCTAAGGCACGTGGGCCCAGCATAATGTGAGCGCGTGGAATTTTTTAGTGTGCACGTGCGAAGTGCACCCCGCTAATTTGTTTCTATGTGTCTGCCAGCACAAGAAAGGCTCTTGATGCCTAGTACCAGGGCCGGTTCCAGCCAACTTGCTGCCCTAGGCACATAAAGAATAAATGAAAAATACACGACAAAAACCGAAACTTATTGACAAACTTATTGATTTTTTGAACATTTTAAAGTAAAATGCTTCAATCTGGTGCACTTTGAGCACACAATTACTAGAGACCTGATCTAGGGGGCACAACTCTAAAACGCCCATATGAAAAAGATCGGTTTACATTTTAATAATCAAATAAGTATATG
>NW_011348857.1:0-458 GCF_000735185.1 Notothenia coriiceps
CATATCAGGAGAATGATTCCAGTGGTTTCCGGAGGAGAATCGTAGGAGGGGCTGACAGCCTGGTGCAGAGTGGGAGCCGGGTGACCAGCCTACTAGCTTGTTAGCTAGCTTGATAGCCACCGGCTGTAGGCGGCAAGGAGAGACGATGTCAGCGGGGAAGCCGGCTGATCGCAGCGGGATGGGAAGACCCACACGAGCCACGGAGTTAGGGTGGAGTTAGGCTGGAGTTAGGGTGGAGTTAGGGTGGAGTTAGGCTGGAGTTAGGGTGGAGTTAGGCTGGAGTTAGGGTGGAGTTAGGGTGGAGCTGGGGTGGAGTTATGGTGGAGTTAGGCTGGAGCTAGGGTGGAGCTAGGGTGGAGTTAGGCTGGAGTTAGGCTGGAGTTAGGGTGGAGTTAGGGTGGAGTTGGGCTGGAGTTGGGGTGGAGTTAGGGTGGAGTTAGGGTGGAGTTAGGGTGGAG
>NW_011348858.1:0-1035 GCF_000735185.1 Notothenia coriiceps
GTGAGAGGAGGAGGACGAAACTCCTCGCTTTCTCTCTCTGTCTGCTGGGTAAGGAGCAGGAGGGGAGTAGCTCCTCAGATTAACCCATTATCTGCCACAGTCTCTCTGTCTCCCCCCTCTGTGTATCTCTGGCCTCCGCCAGGGCCTGTCCAGCCTTTATTCAACATGAAATATTACTGTATAGGAGGGTAAGAATGATCTACTGTTTGGTTAAATTGGCCTCTTATTTCTTTTTACATCTTTGTGTTTTTTTTACTCAAAATATCTGTCCAAGGAAAATCTCTAAAAAAATGAATAAGACATAGGCCTATTAGGATCAGGTTAGGAATAACATAGTTAGGATCAGGTCTTTGCTCTTGCTTTTTATTGTTGACATAAAAAAAATTGAACAATATATTAGCTTGTTCTGCATTAAAATAGTAATAATTGAAAATATGAAATACTGGAAACATAAACTAATTATAATTAGATCTTTGATATAAAACGTTTTTAAAGCATGCAGTCTCATGTTTATATTTTTAATTTATTCAGAAGTTACTGTAGGTTTAGCTTTTTTTAAATGAATATTCATTGTTAAAGAAAAGCTTTTTACTTTAAACTTAAAATGAACTGCATCATTGGGCACAAATGTGGCGTCTAATGGCAAGAGATTATGTTCAATGTCCATTCTAGCATTGATTCTGATTTATTGCTACGGTAGCTATTGACCAGAGTTGGGTGTAACGTGTTACTGTAATAATATTACTTTTGTCGGTAACGGAGTAGTGTAACGCGCTACTTTTATAATTCAGTAATCACACTACAGTTACTAACATTGCCCACTGACAGACAAGAGGGGTTTCCGCCGCAGGTTTATATGTACGTAATATGCGCGACTTGCGCGTTCACATCTCCACGTGCAGTGCTGCATGAACATGGCTGAGTCAGCGATAACTTTCGAGGGGTGGAGGTCAGTAGCGTGGAAGCCAATAATACGTCCTTTCTTTTGGGGGGGGGGGGGTGTGGTGGTCAATGTAATAACGTAACCAGATGAGT
>NW_011348859.1:0-5189 GCF_000735185.1 Notothenia coriiceps
TGTGTGTGTGTGTGTGTGTGTGTGTGTGTGTGTGTGTGTGTGTGTGTGTGTGTGTGTGTGTGTGTGTGTGTGTGTGTGTCTACACACACACACACACACACACACACACACACACACACACACACACACACACACACACACACACACACACACACACACACANATATTTTCTGGAGTAATTATACAGTTTTTAACGAACAGAAATATTGCTTTCTGGCAACATTTTACTACTACACTTTATCAAAGTTTATTAATCAAAAGTAAGACACACAAATTACTATTTGTTAGGTCACATGTTCAGGTGTTTTCCCCTTCGTTGTGACTAGATTTTGAACAAAATAAAATTTAAAAAATGTCAGATGTAAGGCTGCTAATTGGAATTTATGTGAAAATATTTGAAAAGATTGGAAGAATCAACGATGGTCGTCCAACCAGAACTCACTGTATTGAGGAAAAACATCATGCGTGGCTATAACACACAAGTCCTAACCTGCTTCAGGGGGAATCACAGCATGGATATATTGCTCTTAGTGACATGAATCGGTTGTTTCTTATTTCTTGATTCAAAAGAAGCGAATGTCTTGCATACATTTGCTGTAAAGAATATCCTTTAATTATTTTTGAAGTTCAGATAAATCTTCATTATTGTTTGTATCCTTTCGGGGGTCATCACAGAGAAAGTGTATGCTTCTGTTGAGGCAAAAATAACTAAGTGTTGACTTTACATGGGTTAAAGGTGGGGTAGGTAATTTTGGAGAAACCAGCTCGAGTGGCTAGAATTTAAAAATACACAGCCGGAACAAATCTGCCACTTCCTTACAGAGCCCCTCCTCCAACACACACGAACGCACGCACATGACCAATGAGGGCACGAGATAAGTTTGTGCACAGATTGAAGGCTGACAGGCAGGTAGGCCATCCAGTTACTTTAGCCGGGCCGGCTCAGATGATTGGTCGTGCTTTTTGTACTACGGCTTCCACAGATGATATTTTTTATGGATTTTTTGTCAAAGCACTTCAGATATTCATTGCTATCCGGATGTTAAGAGCATTCCATGGAATATAACAACGAGTGTATCTCGAGCCGGTTTCTCAAACTTACCTACCCCACCTTTAATAGAGAGAAACATGCTGACAGAGGGTCACTCTGTTTCATTTGCACTATTTTTATTTTTGTGTTATTATTATTATTTTTATTTTCTTTTGTTTTGTCCTTTATATAATACGTTGCATTGTTGGAGGACCTACGATTTTAATTGCCATAACTACACTGTAGCTTGACATTTGAATCTTGGGGGGAAGCATTCATAAATTAGAAGAATGGTAATAGAAAGATTGGATTTGACATCTCCTCCTGATATCATTAACTACCATCATCATGCTACTTCGGTGACATGACATTAACACGTTTGTTACTTGTTGTATCACGATTTACATACATGTTTGTAGCATGTGTCTGTATAACGTCAGGTAATGCTTTCTTCATTGAACCAGAAACCAAGTCATGCTCTTTCACAAGTGCATTGGTTCTCGAGATATGTTCTCATGTCGTGGGATTTGTGGCGTCTCAAATACCTGGGAAATGTTTTGATGCTGAGCAGAGGTTTGTAGAGACACCAGGGACTGTGTGGGATCTGAGGTAGTGTTTTTGACAGGTTAGGTTTTCCATTGGGACTAATTTGCTTTACCCGTAATGACAGAAACACACACTGTGTCTGCACTGCCTCTCTCTACCTCCGTCACTTTCGGTTTCCAGGCCTCCCCAAGGACAGTCAAAATGTCACGCTAACTAGTCTCGTCATTTGTCTACTTCACTGCTTCTTGAACTTTTCCAGCCATGAAGCAACCAGAGTATAATTAGCCTCCCACCAATGGGACCCAATTGACCCTCGAAAAGGTTGATGACCCATGATATGGTCCTGATCTTTAGTTCTGGTAAATGCTGACATGCAGGGTGTGTATGTAAATCTTTTTTAAATGGTCTCAAACTCTGGGAGCCGATCTAATGAAAACATTCCCCGGTCGTATCGTGACCCAACAGAAACAACACTCTTATTTTAGGTCCTTAACTTTAGAAAAATGAAGCCAGTGTTTTGTCAAAGTCTGGTTTGAGACCTAAAGTGGGTCATGGGAAGATTAAAACTGGCCTTCAAATTACTTTAAATATATGTCAGAGCTCATTGGCTTTGGTATGTTTTTAGGACCCCTGGGTTAGCGGTCTGAGTGCCAGATCGAGTTTTCCATTCTTCCAGTCAGTGAGTCAGCATTGGCTGAAAATCAATCCATTTCAATTCCCATTTATTGTCCCAAAAGAAACGCCAAAGTTATAATAAAAAAAACATCAATACTTTCATAAAAGCACATGGGAGCAATAGACTGAAGTCTTCCCATTTGCTTTATACTATGGTTACTTAAATAGTAAACAGCAATCCAAAAAATAAGATTAATTTCACCACTTTTTAAATGTAGATGTGTCAAATTAATTCCATTTTAAGATAGGATACAAGTGATACGCTTTTATTGATCCCTGAAGGGAAACTAAGGTGTTACAGCAGCAACAGGGGTAACATTGAAACACGTTGGATTCGACCATGGATTTATAAAGACAACTGGTAAAGCTTTGGAGGCGGGGTCACACTCATTGAGTTGCTCAGTGGGACATGAAGCCCAAAATGGAGCCACTGTAGATTAAAAAAGTACATGATGTGTGTGGACCCATAAAGCATGCTAGGTTGAGTATTCCATAAGCCCCGCCTCCGATCTCCCGGTCTCTTTTAAATGAAATTAATGGAGAGGGAAAATAACTCTGGCCTCGGCTTTTAGCGCATTTTACAACTTCTAAAACCTAATGATTTAAATAAAATGCTAGTTGGTGTATTTAGCACAACAAACTACACACTGTTTACAGATTACTCTTTCCCAAAGTGAGTCAATGGGAACAAGTATTTTGGGCCTAAATGACATTGAAGATTATAATGTAACTGTATTAATATCGTTTGGCCACTTTGAACATTTGCTCCAATGGCCGCCCGGCACTCTTCCTGGGGGCTTGGTAAGATTCGTGAAATTAATAATTTGGCCTTCAAAAAGATAAAAAACAGAAGTATTCAAGGCAGAGAGAAGTGATTGTATCATAATCTTCTTCCCTCTAATCAAATGAGCTTGTTAAAACATAACCCTACAAGGAGAATAAAAAAAAATAAAGAATGTAAGAAACAGAATATAATACATGATAGTGATTACGTCATAATATCCTTTCCCTCCCTTTCTCTGTGTTCCCCTACCTCAAAGTTGTCCAGAGAGGAATCAGACACAATCTTCAGAGACATTACTAATGTAAGATACATTTGAACGTGTGATGTATCAGAGCAGCAGCTGCTGGCCAACTTGATGACAGTGTGTCCTAATGTTAGTCCTCGAGATAAAAACAAAACCATTAGGAAAGGTATGCATTGTTTGTACTCAGGAGGACACAAACATCATACAGTGGCTGGTAATGCATCTGTGTGTGTGTGTGTGTGTGTGTGTGTGTGTGTGTGTGTGTGTGTGTGTGTGTGTGTGTGTGTGTGTGTGTGTGTGTGTGTGTGTGTGTGTGTGTGTGTCCTGGCTGGAATGCTGTGGCAGAAATCACAGGACGAGGTGGAAAGGACAGATATGGGGGTCTAAATGTGGCATTCGGGCACATATGGAGCCCATTACCTCTCTGACAGAGTTTCACTTCAGTGTCCAGTGTCAGCGTGTTCTCTGTCTACTTCATTTCCCTTTATGATAATTGTGGTGATGGGTTATGATGTGAAGATGATGTGTCGAGCGTCCTTGGATAAATGGCGTCAGATTGTTTTGTTTTGCCAAAAGCAGACAAAAACAAAAATTACAGGATATGTGTTATCATGACAACTAGTTTCAATACGCTCATTTGATTTGAGGAAAGATGTGGAGGATTATGATCAAATCACCTCTCTGTGCCTGGAGTGCCTCTGCTTTGTATCTTTTTTAGGGATAAATGAGTAATTTCACGATGCTTTTCTCAGATAAGGAAGACAATTACCTCCTTTTCTGTCATTTATCCCAATTTTCTTTCTTGTGTATTCCTCCATTTTGCCCATTCTGTAACTCCGCCCCCTTGTCAGACCAACAATAAGTATCATTTCAAAGACAGATTTCTTCTCCAAGCCACAATGGTTTCTCCTCTTTCCTTTTCTCCTCCTTTCAGAGGGCTTGTCCTTCAGAACTTCAATCTTTCCTTGAGTCCCCTCCGCTCCTCTCCTCTCCTCTCTTTCCCTCTCCTTCCCTTGAGACCTTGGACAGTGATGCCGGGTGTATTTAAGAAGGAAGCCGAGGATTTTCCACAAAGCTTCAATCTTGGTCTTTTACAGAGCGGCACCACATTGAACACACACCCGGCTGCCAAACCGGGCTTTATAATGGCTTAAAATGTCCAGAAGAGGAGGGGGGAGTAAGAGGGAGGGAAGTTAAATAAGTGGTTGTGAGAAAAAAAGGGGACTGACAGCATTGTAAGGGAGAGGGTAAAACGAGTCCTTTGTAAACTATTTTTAGAGGTTGCTTTGAAAGTATTAAAATGCTGGGTGCATTGTCTTGTTATTTTGTGTGTTGTTTGCCCCGACACAACGTACCAGAAACAGAAAAGAGAAATAAGTGGAGAAAGGATGGAGGGAGTAAGGAAAGAGGAAGGTTATAGGAAGGTGAAAGAAAAGTAAAAACAGAGCGGGAGAGAAAAGGTCTCCCATTTCCTGCACCTCGGGCTGATCCAGCTGAGCCTAAAAACACACCGCCACGTGGACAACACAACCTCCCTCTGAGTGTGTGTGTGTGTGTGTGTGTGTGTGTGTGTGTGTGTGTGTGTGTGTGTGTGTGTGTGTGTGTGTGTGTGTGTGTGTGTGTGTGTGTGTTGTGTGTTGTGTGTGTGTGGGTGTGTGTGTGTGTGTGTGTGTGTGTGGTGTGTCGTGTGTTGTGTGTGTGTAGTGTTAATGGGTGTGTGGTGTGGGGACATTTCATTTACAATGTGTCTCAGTGCACTGGTGTTTTGTGAGTTTAATGGCTTGTGTGTGTCTGCACATGTTGCTGTTGGATTTACGCTGTGAGCTTTTAGGGCAGCTGTGTGTTTATACGTGTGTGTGTGTGGTGTGTGTGTGTGTGTGTGTGTGTGTTGTGTGTGTGTGTGTGTGTGT
>NW_011348859.1:8823-9963 GCF_000735185.1 Notothenia coriiceps
ATGAATGCTTCCCCCAAGATTCAAATGTCAAGCTACAGTGTAGTTATGGCAATTAAAATTGTAGGTCCTCCAACAATGCAACGTATTATATAAAGGACAAAATAAGATAAAATAACAATAATAATAATAACACAAAATAAAAATAGTGCAAATGAAACAGAGTGACCCTCTGGCAGCATGTTTCTCTCTATTAAAGGTGGGGTAGGTAAGTTTGAGAAACCGGCTCGAGATACACTTGTTGTTATATTCCATGGAATGCTCTTAACATCCCGATAGCAATGAATATCTGAAGTGCTTTGACAAAAATCTGTGGAAGCCGTTGCGCTGTAAAAAGCACGACCAATCATCTGAGCCGGCCCGGCTAAAATAACTGGATGGCCTACCTGCCTGTCAGCCTTCAATCTGTGCACAAACTTATCTCGTGCCCTCATTGGTCATGTGCGTGCGTTCGTGTGTGTTGGAGGAGGGGCTCTGTAAGGAAGGGGCAGATTTGTTCCGGCTGTGTATTTTTAAATTCTAGCCACTCGAGCTGGTTTCTCCAAAATTACCTACCCCACCTTTAACCCATGTAAAGTCAACACTTAGTTATTTTTGCCTCAACAGAAGCATACACTTTCTCTGTGATGACCCCCGAAAGGATACAAACAATAATGAAGATTTATCTGAACTTCAAAAATAATTAAAGGATATTCTTTACAGCAAATGTATGCAAGACATTCGCTTCTTTTGAATCAAGAAATAAGAAACAACCGATTCATGTCACTAAGAGCAATATATCCATGCTGTGATTCCCCCTGAAGCAGGTTAGGACTTGTGTGTTATAGCCACGCATGATGTTTTTCCTCAATACAGTGAGTTCTGGTTGGACGACCATCGTTGATTCTTCCAATCTTTTCAAATATTTTCACATAAATTCCAATTAGCAGCCTTACATCTGACATTTTTTAAATTTTATTTTGTTCAAAATCTAGTCACAACGAAGGGGAAAACACCTGAACATGTGACCTAACAAATAGTAATTTGTGTGTCTTACTTTTGATTAATAAACTTTGATAAAGTGTAGTAGTAAAATGTTGCCAGAAAGCAATATTTCTGTTCGTTAAAAACTGTATAATTACTCCAGAAAATATGAGTGTATAA
>NW_011348860.1:0-2790 GCF_000735185.1 Notothenia coriiceps
AAAGACTTCAGAACAGGAGTGATGTGATCCTCTTTCTTAGTGTTAGTGAGGACTCGAGCAGCAGCGTTCTGAATCAGCTACAGCTTTCCAATAGATTTTTTAGTGAGACCTGTGAAGACACCATTACAGTAGTCCAGTCTACTGAAGATTAAAAACATGGACAAGTTTTTCCAAATCCTGCTGTGGCATTAGTCTTTTAATCCTAGATATATTCTTTAGGTGATCGTAAGCTGATTTAGTAACTGTTTTATTGTGACTGTTGAAACTCAAGTCAGAGTCCATGACTTCACCTAGATTTCTGGCTTTATCTGTTGTTTTGAACATTGCAGACTGAAGCTCAGCGCTAACTTTTATACATTCTGCCTTGACTCCAAAAACCATTACCTCAGTTTTATCTTTGTTTAATTGGAGAAAGTTCTGACACATCCAGTCATTGATTTGTTAAATGCACTTACTCAGTGTTTGAATTGGAGCGTAGTCTCCTGGTGAAATTGTTACGTACATGTTTGTGTTATCCGCATAGCTATGGTAACTTATTTTGTTGTTTTTCATTATCTGAGCCAGTGGTAGCATGTAGACGTTAAAGAGAAGAGGCCCCAAGATGGAGCCTTGAGGTACCCCACATGTCATATTTGTCAACTCAGATGTGTATTTACCTATAGAAATAAAGTTGTTTCTGTCCTTTAAGTAGGATTCAAACCAATGTAGAACTGTTTCCGAAAGTCCCACCCAGTTTTCCAGTCGGTCTAGTAATATGTTATGGTCAACAGTGTCAAACGCAGCACTGAGATCTAATAATACTAACACTGAAGTTCTGCCACTGTCTGTGTTTAAGTGGATGTCATTGAAGACCTTTACCTTTACCTGTTTCTAAGATGATTCACTGCTCTTAATCTATTACCTATCAACACAGATATCGGCAAAGCTATAGGCAGGCAGGGCCCCGGCATGTCCTGGAAAAAGTGCCATACGCCCTTGAGCCTGGACCCAGCAAATATCAGTTTGCAGCGTTTTGTACACACACATCCCTATCAGGCTTTGAAGGGGAGGGAGGACCCACCACCCTGCTCCTCTCATCATAGGAGGGCAGGGTGAGGTCTACACTGTAGGAAGGGGGGTTTGGAAATCTGCTTCCATCTTCCTTGTATTGTTTTGGTTTAGATGATTGTGGTAGGCATGGTGATGAAGCCAGGGGAGATGGTGCATGTCTCTGCTTCGGCTATTGCTGTCAAGTTAAGGCGTTAATAATGCGTTAACGCAAAAAAAAATTAACGCCACTAATTATTTTAACGTGATTAACGCATGTGTATTTTTTTTCCTCGGCCGCCCCGTAGTTTCAGAGCGCATCGAGTTTAAAATACCATCTACCAGCTGATGCTGATAGCCCCGCTCCTGCCGCCCGCTTGTGGCAGACCACACTGTTTACGTGTTCGGCGTAATGACTTACAACGGCCTCGTCCTTCTCTAGTCCTATTCAGCCACTTGGTAACAACCATCGTTTTTCAGACATGTAAACTCTTCAAAAATCACCACTGCTGATGTATTTAATGTCGTAGAACAAAACGTGATCTATCTCTTCAATTTGTGTCAACCACAGACCTTATTTCCAGCTATTTTCCAAAACCCTATGGAGAAAATACATTGCTTTTTGACGAAGGAACCGGAAGTGGTAAAAATGCTAACTTACTTCCGGGTTTTAGGACGCGTCACTGCGGTTCTCTATTGCGGAGGGGGATAAGGATATTGTTGTTCAATCAAAGGCGGTGTTACAGGGGAGGCTGCAAAACTCAGCAATTCTGATGGATATTGAGTCTCATCTAGCACACTTGACTGATGCGCAGCGTGCAGACGTAGTTGAACTGATCGTGGAGTGGAGCACCCTGTGTCATACTTCTTCAAGAAATGCAATCGCCACCAGCAGGGCTATTCCACCATCGAAAAGAAGGCACCGGCTATGATTCTGGCTTTAAACCACTTTGAGCTATACGTTGGGTCATCAAACAGTTTTCATGCAAGCCTTCAATATTGAGGTTAAACACATTCGTGGCAAGGACAAAGTTTTGGCCGATGCATTGTCGCGCTTATAGATATGTTGCGAGTGTTTATTTTTGTGTGTTTGTCTGGTATTTGCCTGTTCTGTGTGTGGCTCTGGGTGGTCATAAAAACACAAACATAGTCGTGAGCACGTCTGTCATCTCAAAGTTGATTGTTGTGTTTATTTTGTTTAAAAAATAAGAAATCACTAACTCATGGTGGGGGTGTTACGTGCTCCCCTCCTTGTTGTCTTTTGGTCTCCCTGCTGCACAGTCGCACCTGGCCTGCCCCTGGCCTGCCCCTTGCCTGCCCCTGGCTCCGCCTTTTTCTTTCTTTCCAGCTTCTCATGCAGACCCGAAACATCGCTGGTGCTGGCGTTCACTGTAATCAACAGCTTTCCAGCTGTGTCGAACAGAGATTCCACGTCCACAGTGCACTGCTCCAGCTCGGTTTGACTGTCCACAAACAGCTCAGTCACCGTCTTGAGCTCTTGCTCAATGGCAGTGATCCGGTCTTCATTGTTCTTTGAAGGATTCGCAGTCTGACTTCGCTTTAGACGCGCGATCACCTCTGTGCATTCCTCGATGAGCGTCCTCTTGGGGACTTTTTGGTTTACCTCAGGTTTGGTCATTAGATTTTTTTTAAACTATATTTTTTTACACAAGTAAATTGTGGTCCCCGATCAGACACAACGTCACTGGGGAGACCATGCAGCCTGAACACATGTTGTAGCATGATTTCAGCCGTTTCCTCGGC
>NW_011348861.1:0-8190 GCF_000735185.1 Notothenia coriiceps
AGTTCACACAGAAGTTCCATTTTACTGATGCCTTTCTTTAAGGTTTCTCCGAACATGAGCTGTGTACAATTGTATGGCACATACGTCCCGAGCAGCATACACAGAGAAAACCAGCCAGGACAAAGTCCCCAGACACTGATTCCCTGGGGTTACTAGCCCCAAATGTTCATAGACCAAAAACGAAACACAACCACTCAGTTTCAATTAAAAGCAGCGGCAAAAAGAAAAGTCTTCAGCCTGGATTTAAAAGTAGTCAGAGTTGCAGCGGACCTGCAGGTTTCTGGGAGTTTGTTCCAGATATTTGGAGCATAATAACTGAACGCTGCTTCTCCATGTTTAGTTCTGACTCTTGGGACAGAAAGCTGACCCGTCCCGGAAGACCTGAGAGATCTGGATGGTTCATAATTTAGCAGTAGGTCAGAAATGTATTTTGGGCCTAAACCATTCAGTGCTTTATAAACCAGCACAACACACTCTCACTCCCTAAGCGTCCAGGAGCGACGCCTGGTCAGGGTCCCGTGGGCGTGCCGTTGGGATTATCATTATTATTATCGCATTTTTATTTTCTTAATGAAGGATCATTATTGCCGTGATTCTTCCACTAATTTAATAATATTCCAACAGAATCAGAAATCCTTTCTTTGTCCCACAACTGGGACATTTACAGGTTTTACAGCCGCAAAGGTGCAGTGCAAAAATAAAAAGAGTAGACTTGTAGACTAGTAGAAAAGGCATCACATATTAATGTTAATCTTTCCATATGAACAATGCATACTTTTCTTTAAGAAAAAGAGCGGACTTATCACTGTTACTGATGTCAGTCCTCTCAGGTGTTTGGAGTTATGTCTACACCTGTCTGCCAATTAAATGTATTAAAACATATTAAATATTAGGAGGCCCAAGTGAAGGTTACAAATGGGGGATTTAGCACCTTCAGATCTACAGGTTTAATGACAACTGTAGACTCTAGAGGCATCCGGAGAGAGGAAAGAAAGCTAATGCTATGCTAACTGAGTGCTAACAAAACGTTGTTGTATCATGCACAAGTAATCTCCCAGTATATGTAAATATACTGCAATATTTCCTGTTTTAGTTTGTGTTACTGTAGTTCCGCAGTAAACAGTCAGACGGCTGACATCCAACACATTCAGCATCTATTGGTAATGTTTGCTACGTCTCCCTCGTTTCCCTATTAGTTTAAAATAATTAGATGTAATCCTGTGGTCCTTTTTTCTTTTTTTCTTTTTTTGGTCATTGGATTGGCTGTTAAAGCCAGCGTCAAAGCAGTGCCTTCTGGCCATGATTAAAACATTTAAAGTGAAAAAGTTGCAGCTACTCCGCTAACTGTAGCCTACAGGTTAAGTTAATAGACTTGTGGTCTCTGTCCTCCAAAGATGGTCGACTTTACGTTTATGACGTCACATTCCCGTCTACATTGGCTACTAGATGTATTTCATGTGTTTTGTCCTCACAGAATAAGTAGAGGATACTTTTATTTTGTTAAAAAAAAATTCATAATAAGTATTACACTTTATAAATATGAACAACTATGCTATCATAGTGGTTAATACCATGTCTTTATATATTTTCTCTTCTCCACCTTCCTTCACTCCAGGTAATCAACAGTTGATCAGTACCTTCTGGTCAGCGCCGTATAGATCTATCTATATGGCGCTGCTTCTGGTGCACCTCACACTGACTGCTGATTGGATCCCCTCACCCTCAGCTAGCCTATCAACAGCCAGATCCACTCATAAAGGAAGCAATCCAGGAAGTCTTCTCCTTCTCAGACCTGGGCCTGCTGCTGACTCCAGAGCCGCTCTTAACTTTCTTATATTTGTTGATTCTTCTGTGAATCTTGGTTGGTTTGGTAATTCCTTAGTGAATTTTATTACAGTTTGTGATTATTGTTAAATGTGTATGTGGTAGCAGGTTGGAGATTTAGGTAATCTTTGGGTACCTGCATTTCACCACATCAATTACATTTAGACAGACTAGGTCATTAGATTGTTGCCACCCCTGTATTGGTTTTCTTAACATACAGTAGTAGATCAGATAGTGAGAGCTTTTTATTTGTTTTGTTTCAAAGGATACATTAAGATAGGCCTTGTTTTGTTGTATTTATGTCTTTAATTTGGCATAATCTTCTTTTGTCTCCTCTTCCCCCTCACTTAAAGAACCTTTGTTGGCATTTTTTATTAATAAAGAATAAAAACACTAGTTTACTTTTATTCTGTCTCTCATTGTATAGGTTGTTGTGTTAGTGTCTCCATTTCCCCCTAGACCCTTTATTGAGACGTAACACACTGTTTAATACAGGCAGACCAAAGCCAATCTAAGCAGCCCCAGTGATTTTTGAAGGTGAAGACCTTACACAGAGGTCACAAATGTTTAGTAAATACGTCAACTAGTCTAACAAAAATGGGTGCTCTTGTTGTGTACAATTTGCAAATAAAAGAAAGTATTCCACGCAGGCTAACGCAGTGTTTTTCCCACTCAACTGTCCTGTTCTGCGTTAGGAAACCAAAGCCTGACAGCCTATAGTGCTGGTCAGTGGTCTATTTCTGTCCATATATGCACTGAGCCCGGAGCTAATAAAACCTCCGTGCCCTGCCCCGACAGACAGCTGCACAGCCCAATCGGTGTGTGCTGCTGCGCCCCTAGGGGCCGCCAATCCCGCACTAATGGAGCCTGCAGACCAAAATAGCCCCCCAGCAGTGTATGTGTTTGTGTGGTGTGTGTGTCTTAGTACTGTGTCCTGGGTGAGCTCTAATAATAGAGGCCCGTCTGCTCCTTTAAGAGCCTACTTGTTGCATATAGCCCGACTCCACAAACTACATTTGAACAAAGATGGTTATCAAAGTTTTCCTCGCCTCTTCGTCGGGATCCACTGCGGTGAGTAGTCCTGCAACACGACACATTTCTCATTTAAATTAACTTTCCTGTGTGTAAACCGATCAGGACTTTCCTTTAAATGCGCGAAACCTTGAAATGAATGCCTTTGATTTTGCATGCGTAATTTTGATGTTTACGATGGTGAGTTTCCCCTTGGCAGTGTTTTAATTGTGGATTGTAATTAGCGAGTCGATGTGATTCACATGTGGAGCTTTCGAGAACTCCCTTCACGTCCCCCGATATAGAAACGCTTCACGCCACCACCCGGTGTTGCGTGGGAATTTACCCAGTTCAGAAAGAACCTTTTCACACTATTTGGCAACTCATTTACTTTGGAGAAAGTGTTTTAAAAGAGGTATGTGTGATGAACACAGCATGCAGGGAGGGGGTGAATTTAACTTCTTGATCTACTTTTGGCAAAGCTAAATAAGCAGTTTGAAGCAGGGGTGCCATGGTGGCCCAGTTAGCTCGCAGTGTTGTCTTACAGCTGATTGAGCTGGGTGTTATCCTCTGAGTCGATTTTGTTTAGCATGTCCTAATTTTGGCTGTCTTCCATGCAGAGTATCCTGGCACAGATGCAAGGTCCTCATTTGATTAGATTATAAACTTTATTGTCATTGCACATCAGAATCAGGTTTATTGCCAAGTAGGTTCACACATAAGAGGAATTCCTTTGTGTATATGGTGCATACATGAACACAGTTAAAGAAGATACATTGAAATAAAAACAAACTATTGTAAAATAAAAATATAGATAAACCTTTACATGAAATATAGATAAGTATAATATAACAAAACACTCAGAGAAATAAAATAAAATGTGCATTATTGTTACGAGAAAGTGGAAAGCTGTGCAGATATTAAGAGGGGTAGCTTTGTATACACATGTGTAAAATATTCGGAAGGTTGTGCTGGACTGACAGTATTTATGTGAAATAAATAAAAACAAGTTTCATGAGGTTGCAGTATATTCACATTGATAACAGTTGTTGCAAGTGTGAGGCAAAGAACAGATATTTCTTTTTAAAATATGACATTAATATATTTACTGTTAAGGTGCAGGGTTTAGCCTTGTAAACGTTACATAAAGTTGTTATCAGAGGTGGAAGAAGTTCTTAGATGTCTTACTTAAGTAAAAGTAGCAATACGTTATTGTAAAAGTACTTTGTTACAAGTAAACGTTTAATTTAAAATGTCACTTGAGTAATGTACACAAGTATCAGCATCATTCAGCATTTTTCAAAGTTTATCAAGTGAATTTGAATGCAACATCTGAAAAGTCGCTGAAGCTTTTCAATAAATGTAGTGGAGTAAAAGTCAAAAGTAGCATTAAATACTTAAGAAAGTACAGGTACCTGCGTAAATGTACTGCGTACCCTGCACCACTAGTTGTATTTAATATTAAAACAGATGTAATAAATATGTCCAAAAGCAGTGGGAGGTCCCTGAGTGTGAGGCGCTGTGAGGACATGTTTTCATCACAGCAGCATGTAAACAAGAAGTTGCACAAGAAATAAGTGGTTATTATTGAGGAATCTGATCGTTTTCGCATTTTAAATTTAAGACTAATATGGCAAAAAAATAGAGAAAAACAGACAATCATTATTTATATATAAGAGTCCAAATTTACGTCTTTATTTTTATTTCCTACAAAATGTCCAATCTGCAGTGATGTACTTGGCAGATATGCTTGATCAACTACTTTCACGACTTATCAATCATATAAGTAATTCCTTTTTGGTTAATACACTAATTGTTTGAGGCCTTGTTTATGTTCGGTGGGACAGGGGACCATGGGAAGCGTCATATTTTAACGATGCTCACAAGAAACATAAGAAGATCCCAATTTTCTCATTTTTAAAAGATAACTACTTTAGTATTTTTCTTTCTGTGCATCTTTTACATTTTCTTGAAGTTTAGTTGTTTATGTGTTTGCCTCCCAGATCAAGAAGAAGCAGCAGGATGTGGTGGGATTCCTGGAGGCTCTTAAAGTGGAGTACGCTCAGCTGGACATCGCCTGCAGCGAGGAGAACCGCATGTGGATGAGGCAGAACGTCCCGCAGGAGAAGAAGCCCTCCAACGGCATCCCCCTGCCCCCCCAGATCTTCAATGAGGAGGGATACTGCGGGGTGAGTACACACCCTCACTGCAAACACTCACCTTTATTAACCAGTGTTTGACCCCTGAGAATAGTAAAGGGCCATTATCGAAGGACTCTTTTCTAGTTAAAATACCGAATTTACATTATATGCCACCATTCCACTGTACAAACCTGCAAGTGCACATGATTAGTTCGTAAGAAAAGATCAAATTAAATAGGCCCGATTACGCTCTTTTTTTTTTTAGGTCCATATTTGTTGTGTGTCTCTACTGTGACATGTTCCCATGCTTTAATGTTCAGAACGCTCTTTATTTTTCTCATTTTCACCCTCTGTCTGAAACCAGAGCCTGATTGGTTAGCCGGTCAGCTCTGTTGTGATTGGTCGACAGCTTAGAGATGTCTCGCCCCTGTCATGTACAATGTGTTGTAGCACTAGCCAATAGAAGCGTGAGCGTTACATAATGATGTCACTTTTTTTCTTGCAGGACTATGAGACGTTCTTCGATGCCAAGGAAGACAACGCTGTGTTTGCCTTCCTAGGGCTGCCTCCTCCCCCCGGCTCAAAGGTTGGAAATGTTTTCTGTTTTCTACTGTGGACAAAACTAAACTGACTTGTAACCAAAATAATTGTATTTCCTTCCCCTCCAAGCCAAGCTGTGAATCTACGATATTGGGACAGCATCAACTGTATATTATGTCGTTAATCAAAGAGCTAATACATTGACATTTTGCCGGTTAATCTCGATTCTGGAATGGCTTCCTGAAAAACGTCTGTGCATGCGAGTCAGTTTGTAAATATACGTCTTTAGGAGTTTAAATACTTTGGCCAAAATTCAATAAAATCAATAAAACTGTGCCATCAAAATAATTAATTGTTCAAGCAATCATCAGAGTATTAAGCAACTTTAACTCCCTGCAATGGGCTTAAAATATAAAAAAAAGATAACAGACATGCCCATAGACATGACTGGGCTTCTGAAATGGTTCAATGAATGGGCTCTCCCCAAATCCGCTTTACTCATATCATCATGCTCTCTTTTGTAACCTTTAAGACGTTGAAATCGATACTAGACGGAGCCTTTTAGTTCAAATAAACAATTTAAATGTGACAATATAGAGTGGTGCAGCGATGACACATTTCTGTAGTCCGACCCGACACTTGGCATCTCCCTGGTTCCCTCAATAGAAAGCCATTGGGATATTTCCATTGGATTTTGGATCACAATAATCTCTGTGACAAACAATCGTTTATGATACTTATACGTTTTGTTCAGCACGTTAATCTCCACAAATTAACACCACTTTAAGATTTTTTTTAAAAGTAAAAGCTAACATTAGACTATAAAGGAACTACAGCACGGTCACATGACTTCACTTCACCACCGCTAAGCTAAAAGCGGCTAATGTTGGATGTGATGAGGTTTAGTCGTCTCATTTAGTCACTTGTTAGCAACCTGTGTTTTTAAAAAACCACCAATGGGGTATTTACTATTTACTGACATATTCCATGTTGTAGGACAAACTATTAAAATCTCTTCTGGTTGTGTTATACCCAAATACCTTATTTTAAGCTAACAACCAAACACACATTTAGAAAACCATTGCTTCCAGGCGAGGGAACCAAAAGTGGGAAAATGCCAAGTCATCTCCGGGTATTAAGACTCATTCCTGCACCACTCTAATGGGAGTTGAACAAATATCGGCTCGGGATCTAAACTGTAATTTCAAGCCCTCCTTCTGTATGACGCACACATGTTAAACGTGACTGTTTTATTAACACAGGAAGCAAATCAGGCCGGCATTGTGCAGAACGGGACCCACGCTGAGGAGACTAATGCAGAGAACGGGAACGTTGATGACTCAATAGTAATGGCGTCGTTTCTTTATTCCCCCAGCATTCTGTGTTTCTACTCCCTCTATTATCTTTCCTCTTCATTCAGAGTAACTCGACTTGAACATTGACTCCTCATTCCTCCACTCTGTCGTCACTCTGACTAACCTTTTTGTGTTTTGCATGAGTGAGACTTTCCCCAATAACACAACATACAGAGTTGTCATTATAACACTGTTGTTCATTATTTTGGTTTTATTCGATGCATACATTTGTTGTGTGTTTTTATACTTCTTGATTCCAGTGACTTCCTAACAATTTCCCTCCAAAAAGAAAATCCCTGCTGGTTTACCTCACTACAGATGACACGCACTTTAGCCCAACTTTGAAAATATACTTCATTCCCTTTCTGCATGTCCAGGATTCCTCATAAGCATGATTTTCTTTTCTCCTTTGTCATTTAAAGTAACTGGTGTTTTTGCACGCAAATAGCATAAAACACAACTGAATATTTCTGCTTAGTTGAACCTGTGATCTGCCTTTTTTGATATCGTACAGGGTCTAACGCAGTGCTGCATGAACAAGCTGAGTTCATTTAAGTTGTCTTTCCTTTCCAGCAAGAGTAAATACTATAGCTAGCATACTAGTCAGTTAGCTTAGCACAAAGACTGGTAACAAAAACCATCCAAAGATAACAAAATATGCCCTTCAGCCCCATTACAGGGTGTCCGCGGGGTCTTAAAAACTATTAAAAGTTGATAAATCAATTTAGCGAAAATTAAGGCTGCTAATGCATTGTCCAAAGAGGTTGTATTCTACAGTCTGCCTGAATGTAATCATTGCGTAGGTGTGTAGTGTGATTCTGTGTAGTTTATTTATGGCATCCCGTTGGGTTTGACATCAGCTGAACATGACATCGCACGCTCACTGCTTGATAGCGCGCGAAGGTCCGTTTACGCCGGTTGCTAAGCAACATCGTTATGGGGAAATGCAAGTCTGCGTCCAAATGGTTGGAAGATAAGGAGGAAGGACAATCAATACTGTCTATAGTCAATGTGAGGTAAAGTGTGTCGCCAAGGTAACCGGTTAAAACTCCAAGTGGCGATGAGGTCTTAAAATGTATGGAAAGGGTCTTAAAAAAGGTCTTCAAAGGTTTTCCATTTGACTTCAGGATTCCTGCATATACCCTGTGTAACCTTTTTCCAACACATGCTTCTTGGGTAGTCATGCTCCTGGGAGTGAAAGCTCTGTTTTCTAAATCAGGAAGGGGTTTGCTTTTAAAATGCAAATTTAAAGCGCCTGAGCGTGAATGCTTCTTTTCTGCTTCCCAGTGAAACTCTTCTCACTTTACCGTGTGAAGTCT
>NW_011348862.1:0-4285 GCF_000735185.1 Notothenia coriiceps
ATATTCATGTTCCCCCGCACATGTTGGACACCTGGGCTTAGTTGCTTTGCACTCGTCTGCCACATGCCCAAACCTTTGGCACTTAAAGCACCGCAGAGGTTTAGGGATGAATTCTCTTACTGGAAAGCTCATGCAACCGATCATTATCTTCTGTTGTATTGTTTCTTCAAACTGAAGAAGAACAGACAAACTATCCACTAGCTTACCTTGATACCTAGTAGGAAGACGCTTAACTACAGACACTTTGCCCCCTTTCATTTCCTTCTTGAGTTCTTCTATGCCGATCTCTATGGGAACTCCACTGATAACTCCAAGTATTTTCCGATTTGCTCCAGGAACATGGCATTTAATTCGAACTTCATTCAGGGTCTTCATTTTCAGTAACTTTTCCTGTTGTCTTGCATTAATCAACTCAACCAACATCCGTCCTTTGCTCAGAAATATTGCTTGTTTTATCGATCCAATTTCTTTGTGAATTGCTTTAGTCAGGGCCACTGGATGTAGCTTAGCTGCGGATTGCTCACCAAACTCCACAATCACTTTCCACTCTTCATTCTCAATCCTTTTCTTTACTTTCTTCAATTCATTCTGTGAATCAGATTCACTAAGACTGTCACTTAACATGTCTATCTTCTTTCTTGAAGTCTTTTTCTTTACTTCATTCCATCATCCTTCAGATGCACTTTCCATATCCTCCTTTCCAGGACTCAAAGACGCCATTCCACCTGCTGCTCTCAATCTCGCCCTCACTTCAACGTTCACTCCTATCTCCGTCTACTCAGTCTCAGCATGTGTCCAGGTCAAGACCCAGCTCCTGTCTTGCTTTCTACGGCGATAATTAGTTTCTCCCCCATCTTTTTTTTTAAATATAGAAATGAACGGCGGGATATCTCTCCCAGCTTAGACGCGGTTTGATTGGCTAGGGCTTGAGCTGTCAGATTTTCAGAAACGGGATTTGATTGGCTGGCGCTGGCTACTCCGGCGTCTCCTGACCGCTATGCTACCCACAGTTCAGTTTGGCGAAAAGCGAGGCAACGTGACGTCACCCCATTCAAAGTGAATGGGCAAACGCGTTGGAAACCGTTTTTGAAGCTGTCGAAGCTGTAGTGTGGACGGGCCGTGATGGTGCTATGTTGCTTTCTGAAACCTGACTTAAGTAAAAATGACATCCTGTAAACATCAAAGCACCTTTACCTGTTCACTCACTAGGCTTTCAAGAACCTTGGCCAGAACTGACAATTTAGAGATGGATCTATAATTAATTGGAAGAAGGCACAGTGCAGGACTCCTGGCTCCAATTTATCTGACAAATCTGTTTCACATAAAGGTGTTCAGGGAAAAATGCCAACAAACTGACTTGGTGTAAAGTAAAAAACAAAAACTTTGTATCTCAGATTTCACATTTCTGTCTGCAAGCAGAAAATACTCTGTATGCAGCATATTTCTGTATCGATCTAAAAGCTCTGTACCCAAGGCTACAGCTAAACAACATGTTTCTTTAAACTTGCATAAACACTCCTAAATGGGTTCCACGCTGCTACTTTTAAAGCTGAAAGAACAGATGGAAAGACCGCTGGCAAATCATATTTTGGCTCCGAGAGCATTTGAATGACTTTGACCTTTGTCAGCCCCCTCACAGGTAAAGAGCTTCCTTCTGCAGAGTTGCAACAAACTCACAGGAACATAAAAGGCTTTCCCCCCCCTGGTGAGCAGGCAGAAATGAGCTGTTATGTAACAAAGAGCAGCGAAGTGATGGCCATCCATATTTCCATACTCTCCCCCCAAAAAAAGAAAAAAATGCAGCAACAAGGACGAAGAAAGAGAATACACTTTTTTCCCATGGAAATAGTCATATTTCACTCATCTGATTCCTTCTGGGAAATCAAATTGCTCCAACAACAACAAAAAGTAGACAGCTGACATCTTCTTCTTGTTGTGTTTGAATGGGTTAATCAGTGTCACATGTTTTTCCACTTTCTATCTGACATCAAAGCAAATGGAAATGTATCATAAAGCAGTTGAACACCAACAGTTTGCCTTTGCAGGACTACTCTCCACTGGCGGCTCCATCTTTGACTCAATAGGTGGCTATTTACCAACAGACTATTAATGTTCCCAGCAATTACAGGTGCTGTGTGAGTGGGAAGATGATGAATGAGGATTACTGCGTGTCACGACCTCACTAACACGTAGTAAACCTGATGGTGCAGAATAATCCACAATGTTTCACTTGCTTGAAGTGATTTACTACATAAATGCGCCACTGATTATAAATGAATGGTATTTAAATTCATATCACTGCATTATTTACTGACCCTTTCTCATCCCCATCTGGTGCAGTGGTGCCATGACATTTAACGGCTCTGAGGTAAGCAGGCGGCCATTTCATTTGAAGCCGGTTCATGCCCCGGGGACAGAGAGAGAGAGATGAATGAAGGCACGAAGATGAAGGTTTCATCTCTCTCATTGCTTTTATTGGGTTTCTACAACACACACTTAAGCATGATCAAGCATTAGGGCATCAGCACACACAGATGTAAGAGCAATCACAGCTGCAAAACAATAAAACATTTAAAAATAAGCATCAAAGGCAGGCTGTTCGATAAGAATCTTTTCATTATATTTATAGAGCATGTATTCTAATCCAGGTCACATCTATTGATCTACACAGTCAATTTAAAACAGAGTTTGTTTCTTATGAGACTGCTTTACTTGGATCCCTGCCTGGGCGCTGATCAATTCTGATGTTATAAGAACACTGTGGGGATTTCAAAAGGTTCAGCTTCAAAACATCACGACTGGAATTACTGTCACGTCAGCAGAACAGCGAGTCCTACAAAATGAATGGCAAATAATGTTTGTCATTGCCTTAAAGTCAATACAAAAAGTTATGAGGCTTTTTTTCTGATCTGCCAGAGATCACATTCTTTCTTTGCCATTGAATGAAACTATGTCATTTGAAGGAGATTGTTTATAGTGACAAATACAAAAAAGTAATCCCTTGACTGTAACTTTCCCATAGCTCAATGAAGCCATTGAGCATCTTTTCAGCTAGTTGTTCTGTTTTTTGTATGCAAATGTAATCTTTACATTTAGTTTTTCTGTGTTCATCTGCATTATCTTAGTCCCAGGCAGCTGTTTCCCAAAAAAGCTAAATCTGGTAAATCTACGGTTTGCTTACTGCTCAATACCAAACAGTTGACTTTACGAGACCTTACCAGTATTTAGGCATAGCCACAAATTGAAAAGCTGATGATAATCACCAGAGCAGTCTGTTGCTCTAATTGTTGGGTCTTGGGATCTGCAGGTTAATTGTAAGACGGAGAGCAATAAATTCTTCTGTTTTGAACCTTTCTGATTGCAGTAAACATTAAATGAATCTAGCTTTGAATGATAGCACAACAGAAGCCAGGCTGCATTTTAACAGGAGGAGCTCAGATAAATGATTTGCAGCACAGACGTAACATACTCTTATAGTCTTCCTGAAGCACTTCTTCTGACAAGACAACATTCATCACGTTACAAAATTGATAAAGTATTTTTGCTACAATGGCTTACACCATCAACCGCTGTACTTGTGTATATCAAACAATACAATAGATAGAAGACATAACTGACTACAGGAAGTTACTCTGACAGCCTCTGCTGTAATATGCATTTTAAAATACACAAACCAGAAAAAAACTCAAACAAATCTTTAGATTAAAGAAACACCACTAGCATCTTTAAACCACTCCAATCACAATTTCACTATTTAATGACAGCAGCTATTTTAGATAAAGCATTTCAGAACATAAGAAATTGCTTTCACTAAGTGTCTCCCACCTCAAGTTTTAAGTCTTTCTCTCTGAGATGAATGACAACTCCTATGACGCAAATGCTTTGCCTGCCTTAATGTCTTCTAAATAATAGAAAAATAATACACCACAGAGAGGTCTGAGAGCAGAGGAAGAGAGGAACGTTTTTCCTCTCGTTTCTCCTTCAGAGTGGCATTCATCACCATTAGCGTCCATTAAGATGAGTTAGTGCTCGTTTGGCAGCGGTGTGCCAGCAGGCATCTGTAGTTTGCCACCAGCGTATATACTTGCTGTAACAGACTAAATGTGGATTTTGGGTTAGGAACGGAAGAAAGGTAGGAAGGCTAAGGAGGGCAAGAAAGGACTTTTTGTCAATTCTGCTTAGGAAGGTTCCTAACTGAGGAAATTGACCTGGAAGTAACCATGATGAGAGCTGTTCAAATTCTCTTAAAAGGTCACCTATTATGCAAAATCCACTTTTTCATGTC
>NW_011348863.1:0-6038 GCF_000735185.1 Notothenia coriiceps
CTCATGGGGACCTCCAATTTGTCCCCATAAGGGAAGCCAGTCCCCACACGTGACTGTGTAAACAGATTTAGGTCCCCACAAGTATAGTAATGCTAGGCCACACACACACACACACACACACACACACACACACACACACACACACACACACACACACACACACACACACACACACACACACACACACACACACACCATGTATACATCACTTCAGGAGACATTACATTGACTTACATGCATTTCCTGGAGACTTATCCTAACCTTAACCATAATCAACACATGCCTGACCCTAACCCTTAACCTTACCAAGTCTTCACCCTAAAATTAATGATTCCCCTCATGGGGACCTCCAATTTGTCCCCATAAGGGAAGCCAGTCCCCACACGTGACTGTGTAAACAGATTTAGGTCCCCACAAGTATAGTAATGCTAGGCCACACACACACACACACACACACACACACACACACACACACACACACACACACACACACACACACACACACACACACACACACACACACACAAAGTATGTAAAAAGTCCCTCAAACAAGCACACACATATTTTGAGTTATGTTTTCGGAGGCATTCAATTTCATTCCAGTCAAACATCTCTGTGTTCCTTTGTTCTTATCTTATCCAAGATCATGCTCTGTGAATCTAAACACACACACAGTACACACACGCGGGGTCAGAGCAAGTAAAAATAATCAGCTGTTAATGATATAACAACAGACAGGAACAGGGCAAACACGGAGAAATAACCCATAATGCTGGATAATGAGCTCACTCTAATAGCACTAAGGGCAGAGAGATGCTTGTTCTGGAAGGAGCCGTGGGGCTGGGCATGTAATCAAAGGAAAATGAGAGGGGAGAAAGCGTTGTGTAAGGAGGGGGACGTTATGGGCCCGGTCAACGAGTGCCATTCTCTAGCTGTATGAAATACCAGCCCCGCGGCTAACAATCGCTCACACTGGGACAGGTGCAAGTGGGCAGCAGATTTCCTTCCTGAATAACAGCTGTGTCACAGGAGGGCAGAGAGTGGGACGCTTGCTCCTCACAGTGATAACAAGAGAAGAGATAATCCCTTATCTTAACTGTTAACGGTTGATTTTCTCTGTATCATTTTCCGGTGTCCAGTTGCACACACACACAGGGACACATTTTCACCATGGACAATGTTTATGTAAGGGATAATGTGTAGCGAGGCGGTCATTATGGGGAAAAGAACACCCGACAGGCTGATCAGGAGCCTGACGTGAAGTCCTTGACAGCTGTCTGTCTGTCTGTATCATAGACTGTATATATAAATGGACGTAGTGTCCGGGCCGTCACCCATAGGATTCTGCAGAGTTGCCGAGAAGCCCTTAGTAGGCGGAGTCGGCCACTAACGGCTTGACAATCCCGCCTGCTCCAAATAAGGGCAAAGAGGCGGAGCCGATGCAGGACCTGCTGCCTCCGAACTGGAAGTAAACAGAGCTAGCTCAGGCTAAGAAGCTAAGCTAACATGAAATAGATGCATACCAAGTTACTGCTAACAGTGTAGTTCCCCTATATAAACGTTACATTCATAATCAAATGAGACAATCTGCAAGAGAATTAGCTATATTTTTTTATTCTTAATGCTTGTCATTAGGGATGCCAGTGATTATTCGATTATTATTCGCCAGGGCTGCCGAATAATCGATTTTGATCATGGTCATTTTCTGGCAACCCTACTTGTCATTCACACGTTAAAGAGCAACTTGCAGGTTTTTTTTTTTTTACTACATTTATGCTTAACCTTGCCTGAAAATTAAATTGAAAATGTTAATGCAGGATTTGATATGTTTTACAAGACATAAGGGCAGGAATTGAGCTCTGCTACTAAAAACTGCTTTTTTTTAACGTCATACTTCAAACGCGTCATATTACGTCACATGGGGGAGTTAACTTTCTCGGATTCGTTCACTGCCCAATCCGCGGTAGTAGTTTGTAGTTGGTTTGAGCGGTTGTGATTTAGTGAGCTGGTATTTTTTCGGTAATTTTACATTGCATTTCACCATTTGTAATCATAGTGAGCTTGTGTTTGTGCAGGTTGCACAAACTCAAGCCTGTCAGGGCATCGAGTCCACAGTTTCTCTCATGGGAAAAGGACCGGAGCTAGCGTTCGTTCCTGGGTGCGTTGTGCATCCACCTCCCTGCAGCACATACTCCGTCTCCACAGCTTTATCAAGAAACCGTATTACATCTCTCTCCCCGCCCTTCGCTCCTCTCTGTCTCTCTCCCCCCTTCGCTGCTCTCTCTCTCCCCTCCGGTACACGGCACCGTAAGACGTAGTGTGGAGTTGCATTAGGTAACGCTGTGGTGGCTGTACTGCTCCAGCCGTCTCCTTTGTGTTTGTTTGTTTCCCCCTGTCTGTGTTGTTTGTGTGGGCGTGGTGGCTGTCACTCCTGGCTCCCGGCTCAACCTCCACTCACCTGCTGCAATCAGCTGTGCACCCTCCCCGACTACACACCTGCTTTCCATCAAGCCATTTACAACGGCATATCAACGGAGGCTCCACAACCTTTCGTCCGCGCCGGGTCACTCACCAAGACAGCTGCCGCTCTGTTCTCCCAACCACTGGGTTCTTCCACTACACCTCTAGCTTCCTATTTCTCTACCGGAGTGCCAGATAATAAGATATATATTATACTAGACATCGCTATTGTCGAACTTGCTACCTTGGAGTCTCTTGGATTCGCGCTTCAGGTGGACGTTTACAATACGATTATGCAACTGCATCATGCATGTCTACGTAATGCGTTCTAACTCATATTTTCAATTCTTCGCGTGGCTGGGTGCGGTATTAAAACTTTTCTTCAGAGCAGTTGAGCGTCGTCCTCTATGTTCTGCCAACTACACGTCCATATCATTAGACCGGCCCCTCCCCCTTGTTTCCCCCATGTTACTCACACGCGGGAGGTCACGTGCGGGAGCTTTTTTATGCGGGAGAGTGAAAATGTCTTTTACTAAAACTGACGCCCAGATGTCAGCCTGTAGTTGTATATTTTCTGTATATTTTTGGGGAAAATCTAGTTGTATTCATCATTATTCCTTCACATTTATTCACTGGTAGTCTCATACCTGCAAGTTGCTCTTTAATGGGTTTATAATTTGGTTTAAAGTTTAGAATTTCCATACAAAAAGGATTTGCTCACTTATTGATAGCCTGGAGTTTATAAAACTTAACAGGACAATACAGAAGTGTTTAAGCACCTATAATTTGAAAACATGAAAAATAAGAACCGGGCAAATTGTCAATACAATCCAAGACCACTGTTGTTGCATTTTTGAAAAAAGAAGACCAGTGTAGTAGTCATGAAGAAATCCTCCTTCTTTGTTTGTCCTTGACAGCGTAACACGTTGGCAGTTTGTAAGGTATGGATTGTGCAGCATCATAGAGTTGTTAGCTCCAGGAGATGGTAGTACATGTTTTCTCTTTCTCTCTTTCAAGTTAAAAAGCGTGTACGTTTTTATTTTATCCCCTAAACAAACGGGGTTAATCGCACATTTCTCTTTTCTGACATGCTCTCGATAGTCATTTCTTTCCCTCAAATATTTCGACAGCTTCAATATGCAAGTCTCAGAGAGAAGCTTGTTATTTGTCTTCTGTGGTGATGAACAGTGTCGGTTTGCTTAATAACTCAAGAAAGATAAGGAGTATGTCTGAGATCCATGCATACTTTGCCCCACGGGAAAAATGCTCGGGCCAGGTTCGTTCCCTGGGTGCGTTGTGCACTCACTCCCTGCAATGTCAGGCTGGTTATTTCTCCGCACCCTCCATAGTAGTCTAGTGATCTCCCTTTGCAGAGAAATTTCGTCATTCTCCTTTACATCATCATCTCACGCGCCTTGACTCATGTCGGGCCAATAGCTCCTCCTCTCTCCGCTCAAGACTCCGTTGCTCGCTAGCTACTCTCTTTCGTCCTCGCTTGCCGCTTACAACAAAGCCATGTGATAGTGTCACAGTAGCGTGTAGATAGAGTCTGGCACTTTGTTTTTGTTTGTCTTGAGTGTGGTGGCTGTACTGCTTCCAGCCGATATGGATCCGTTGTGTTGTTTGTTTGTTTCCCCCTGTCTGTGTTGTTTGTCGTGGGCGTCGGTGGCTGTCACTCCGGCTCCCGGCTCAACCCTCCCACTCACCTGCTGCAATCAAGGCTGTGCCCCTCCCCGACTACACACCTGCTTTCCATCAAGCCCATTTACAACTGTCGTTAGTTCTTGTCAAGGGTGTCATTGAATCATATCATCGCGAGGACTCACTACGTAGTCGTTTCTTTCCTGTATCGCGTCTACACGAGTCTACTCTACCAGATACTTGTCTTGCTCTTCTTCCATCTGGATTCTACACATTATCACGCAAAAGCTCCAAGTCTGCTCGTCAGAAATGTGGCTATTTTATTGGTGGATATCCTTTGGCTGTCGCGGTACTCTTGACGCCTAGCCAGGCCTCATAATTATAATCATATGACATATAATCGAAATATTATTTTCAACTCTTCTGTGTCTAATAAACTAGCATTGTGATCCATGTTTATATATTACATACATTAGACCTATGTGACCGCTCTCCCCTTGTTCCCCCATGTTACGCACACGCGTAGAGGTTCCACGTGCAGGAGGACTTTTTTATGCGGAAGTGAATTATACTATACTAAACGACGCCGGATGTCACTGTAGTGATAATTCGTTAATATTTTAGGACAAATCATAGTGTATATTCATCATTTTCCTTTCAACATTTATATTCACTTGGTGTCTCTAACCTGCAAGTTGCTCTTTTAAATGGTTTATAATTTGGTTTAAAGTTAGAATTTCCATACAAAAAGGATTTGCTCGATTATTGATAGCCTGGATTATAAAACTTACAGACAATTACAGAAAGTGTTTAAGCACTATAATTAGAAACCAGAAAAATAGAACCGGCAAATGTCAATAACACCAAAGGCACTGTTGTTAGCATTTGGAAAATATAAGTATATAGAACCAGTAATTGCTCAGATCTAGGCTAGCATGAAGACAACTCTTATTCCTATCTTTTTTGTCTAATAAATGTCACTCTCTACTTGCTGCCAGAGCTGCAGTTTGATCTTACAGCTGGAGGATTGGATTCCTCAATAGATAGTTCTGTGCCCCCAATGAGAGCGCCACAGAATGTATCTCATTGATTATCTAAAGTGTAATAGCACTCGGCCTGATGTGTTTGCCTGAGCTTATTTGGATGTTTAGTCGCTCGCTCGTGATGAAAACAGTTATCGACATTCTCCTGACTGCTCTGTGTAGTTGCCCTAGTTGCTGTGACGCTCGCTCTCGCGCTAAGACAACAGAGATAGATTAAGTTTCTCGTGTGTGTGTGTGTGTGTGTGTGTGTGTGGTGTGTCTGTGATATAGATACTGAGGATTTCGTTTTAATACAAGAACCATAGATGTGCATTGATTTTTGCTCCTTGTGTTTTCCACCCTGTTTATGGATCCTTTTGCAGGAATTTTCTTCCTCAAAGGACCAAGAGTTGCCAGGGCAACAATCCCCAGGATAAGATGAGTTCAAAAACCTTGTTTGATTCCATCTCACAGATGTGTGTGTCACAGTGTGTGAAGACGCTTTTTTGTTTGTTTGAGCATGGGCTGTGGTGTGGTTGTGTAGGTTGTGTGCATATGAGGTTTCCAGTTCTCAGTTGGGAAGTTTTCTCGCTATACAGTTGCATGATCTGGTGAGTTTTTGTATGGTAGTCGATGCTTATTATTGTGTTCTTTTAAATATTATAGAAAGTCTGTAGTAACAAGCAGTGTTATATATCTTATATATGTGTGTGTATAATGTATGATAGGAATAGGAAAGAGACTGAGACCTACATCTAAGGGTCTCTTTTTTTTGTTACGATACTCTATCTGGAGGCTATACGTTTGTTTCCTTACCGTAAACATAAAACACTAGAAAGAGACCATCATTGTACACATTGTAACCCCACCTCAATAATGAATATCGATTACGCGTATCATTACAAGTCTTTCAAT
>NW_011348863.1:6083-6573 GCF_000735185.1 Notothenia coriiceps
GGGACCTCCAATTTGTCCCCATAAGGGAAGCCAGTCCCCACACGTGACTGTGTAAACAGATTTAGGTCCCCACAAGTATAGTAATGCTAGGCCACACACACACACACACACACACACACACACACACACACACACACACACACACACACACACACACCATGTATACATCACTTCAGGAGACATTACATTGACTTACATGCATTTCCTGGAGACTTATCCTAACCTTAACCATAATCAACACATGCCTGACCCTAACCCTTAACCTTACCAAGTCTTCACCCTAAAATTAATGATTCCCCTCATGGGGACCTCCAATTTGTCCCCATAAGGGAAGCCAGTCCCCACACGTGACTGTGTAAACAGATTTAGGTCCCCACAAGTATAGTAATGCTAGGCCACACACACACACACACACACACACACACACACACACACACACACACACACACACACACACACACACACACACACACACACACACACACACACT
>NW_011348863.1:8141-8636 GCF_000735185.1 Notothenia coriiceps
GTGAGCTTGTGTTTGTGCAGGTTGCACAAACTCAAGCCTGTCAGGGCATCGAGTCCACAGTTTCTCTCATGGGAAAAGGACCGGAGCTAGCGTTCGTTCCTGGGTGCGTTGGCATCCACCTCCCTGCAGCACATACTCCGTCTCCACAGCTTTATCAAGAAACCGTATTACATCTCTCTCCCCGCCCTTCGCTCCTCTCTGTCTCTCTCCCCCCTTCGCTGCTCTCTCTCTCCCCTCCGGTACACGGCACCGTAAGACGTAGTGTGGAGTTGCATTAGGTAACGCTGTGGTGGCTGTACTGCTCCAGCCGTCTCCTTTGTGTTTGTTTGTTTCCCCCTGTCTGTGTTGTTTGTGTGGGCGTGGTGGCTGTCACTCCTGGCTCCCGGCTCAACCTCCACTCACCTGCTGAAATCAGCTGTGCACCCTCCCCGACTACACACCTGCTTTCCATCAAGCCATTTACAACGGCATATCAACGGAGGCTCCACAACCTTT
>NW_011348864.1:0-229 GCF_000735185.1 Notothenia coriiceps
GATATCACAGAGGGAAAATAGAAATAGTGAAGCTACAGCATGACTAAAGACAGAGGTGGGAAGTAATGGAGTACAAATACTTTGTTACTGTACTTAAGTACATTGTTCTGGTATCAGTACTTTACTCCACTACTTATTTTTCTGACATCTTTCTACTTCTTACATGTTGAACACAAATACCTGTACTTTCTACTTCTTACATGTTGAACACAAATACCTGTACTTTCTA
>NW_011348864.1:257-3615 GCF_000735185.1 Notothenia coriiceps
GTTCCTTTAGTCTGAATGTGTGTTTGGTGGCGTGATCATTATTATTTAGAGTCATTGCGTGCCTATTGATTTGAACACGATCCGTGTATCCATCATTTCCTGGTCTTCTCTAGAGAAGAGGGACCAATGAAAACGTTGTCATGTTGCCGTTGTTCAGCATGGAAACATTCATTAGCTAACAATGACATTATTGTTCTATTAATATAAAGGGAGGTCAGGTACTCTTTAAAACGAGCTGCTAGTTATGGGTACTTTTTACTGAAGTACATTTCAAAGCCTCTTTACTTTGACTTGAGTAAAGAAGTTTAGTCAGTACTTCTACTTTCACCAGAGTATTTTTAAACACGAGTATCTGTACTTCTACTTGAGTAAATGTACTTTTGCCATAACGTGTATTTTCTCCCTGTCTTCAGGTGTTCCCTACCTGCGGAAGTCCAGCAGCGTGCGGCTGGTCTCTGGAACGTTCTGGTTGAGCCAGGTGAGGAAGTGGAACTGAGTCACGGTCCGGGTCTCGTTGGTCTGCATGTTCTTCAGGTAGAAGCTACGAACCAGGAAGTCGTCGCACCAGATGTGTTCGGACACCAGGTTCACCTGCGAGGACACACGGATGGACAATACGCGTGAATGTAAAGAAAATGCAAAAGACATCACTTTGACGGTTGCTTAATTGAGAAGAAAACAGTCAAAGCCTAAATGTAACTCATCAGTGGTGCAGGAATGAGTCCTAGACCGGGAAATGAGTCAGCGTGCGTTTCTGGGTTCCCTCGTTCTAGACTTTTAAAGAATGTTGTTTTTGGAGAACAAACAAATATTTTGATAACAGGAGTCATTCCCAGAGCAGGAAGAGCATTTTGTGAGGTTTTGGGAACATTTACTGCTATTTTCTTTGGCTAATATCAATGTTTTTTTGAACGTGTTAGAGGTTAGATTTAGAAAGGTTGGTGGTTAACACAAGTTTACGAGATGTTCCCGTTTTTTATATTCCAAAACCAAATGGACAATCCCATTGGTTTGTAATCTTTGGTCCTCATTGAAACACCTAATCCTACAAAGTGTTATCTGTTTAATATGTCGTAATAAAAACACATCTTTCCATCAAGAACCTAGATTGATAAATTGCTGTCTTGGGACATCACTTGGTAACACTTTATTTTGATAGTCCATAGTTAACACTCTATAAGTCATCAGTTGACATTTAGTAGCATGTCAACAGTGCATCAGTTGACATGTGTCAGTTGACATTCAACAGCACCGTTCAAACCGACACGTAACTAAGCATTAGTTGATGATCAACAGATAAGCAACTAAAGTCTAAAGTTGCTTATCTGTTGATCATCAACTAATGGTTAATGTATATTCTACTGGCAGTTAGCTGAATGCATGTTACTTGTCTGTTGAAACAGTGTTGTTGAATGTCAACTGATGACTTATAGAGTGTTAACTATGGACTATCAAAATAAAGTGTTACCCATCACTTTAGTAAAAGAGGTTCAGGATTAAAAATCATATATTTTGGGCTCTGGGCTTCAGAAACATTTACGTACATCATTAAGTCATGTTTGTACTGAAAGGATTGTCTCACCTCGTAGATGTGGTACAGGTTGGACCCCTCGTCGGGCCAGTAGTGGTAGCACTGCTTCAGCCCGCTCTCCACCAGAGGAGTCAACATCACAATAACAACACAGCCGTTCTCCCACACCATCTGCAGAGAGAACACACACTTAGGAAATGCCTTAAATGCAACAAGACAGGAGCAACATCTGGAACTGAAGCTCTCTTTCGTTTAAAACCTGGCAGGTATTTAGAGGTTGATACAACCGTCTGAACTCTTGTCCTCTTATTTAGTTCACGCTATAAAAGAACCTTCACACTAAATACACTTCAGAAAATACATAACGTTTCTTGAGGAGGACTCCAGATCTTCTCTTTAAATCTTCAGTGACCTTATGTTCTTTAAAAAGTTTGTTAAGAAGCTTTTTCCCGCGTCCAGGTTCTTGAAATTTGACTGAAGTTTAATTTGGAATAAGATCTAATTTAAAGCTGCTAACAGGAAGCCTGACATGTGTCTGCACTCCCCCACATATTATAGATATCAGTCTAAAATAGTTTAAAGCTTGGCATTAAGATTTGTCTATTTTGGAGGTGGGGTGCAAATGAAATCCAACCAAACACATCGAGACATGTTTACAGCGTTTTAAACTTTGTTGAGAAACTACGATCAGGTCAAGCATTCGGCACGGAGAGTAATTTCTCTCGAGGTCTTCCATCCACAAAGTGAGACTCGGCACACACTCGTATATGTTTTCTCTGGAGATCCATTCGACTCTGATCAGAGGCAACAGTTAATGGAAGTCATAAAACAATGCGGCTCTCCAATCATCGCCTGAGATAATCAAGATGGTTTGGGTCAGCGGAGACTTCAAGACACATTCATTGTGCCTGGTTTTGAATTACTGCTCCTCGACACACACACTGCTTCCCTCATGGATCTGAAGGTGTGACGGTGCATTTTTTTTTTTTGAGGAATGGTGTTAATTCTCCTCGGCTGACAGACTGCTGGGGCGACAAGTTCCCCTCTTTTAATCCTTGCAGTTTGAGGAAAATTCAAATTTAATTTAGACGGTTATTTATCAGCGACGAAAAGTGCACACGGTGCTATTTAGAAAGATTTAAAGTGCTTAAGTGCTTGTTGGGCAAACTGGACATTGTAGAATATGTTCAGCAGAGAAGGAATAAGTATTCAGATGTATTACTAAAGTATTAATACCACAGTGTAGAAATACTGTTACAAGTATTGCTATTTTCTACATAACACACACATTAATACATACACCCCTATTATACCCATGCTACACTGTTCTTACAACCATATAAGACTCATGTTATTCGACCCATGTTAGACCGTAACTACACTCTTATTACACCCATATTGCACGTGGACATCGCCTTTCGAATGACCATTTAAAGGTTAATATGAACCTGCAAAGTAACTAAGGCAGTAGAATAAATGGAGAGGAGTAAAGAGCACAGTATTTGCTTCCAAAAGGGAGTGGACTTGTGGAATAAACCTCTAAATTGTACTTAAGAACAGTACTTGAGTTAATATACTTAGTTAATGTCCGACACGGCCCTTCAGTACTCTGACACAATATGACACACAGAGATTCAAATAAATCAGAGCCTGAGAATTCTCTGTTTGCTGCCAAGATGGTAACAAGCAGGACTGTGAAATGCAGCAAGGACTTGTTTGACGAGGGGACCTTTCCATTGCACACACACACACACACACACACACACACACACACACACACACACACACACACACACACACACACACAATGCTGGCCACAATAACTTA
>NW_011348865.1:0-3475 GCF_000735185.1 Notothenia coriiceps
ACCTTGTTTAAAGGCCCAGATACACCAGCCAGTCACCTGAGAAGTCGCCGACACCGACTGTTACGTCGCCGGACTCTCCTGCGTATTTGCCGACTTCGCACACTGGAACACACCGCAAATCCGAGCCGAGCACGTATGAACTGCGCATGCGTGAGTGGCAATAACTCTCCTTACCAGCAGGCGGCGGTAGTGTGTATTCATTAGCTTCAAAGGAGGGCAAACAACCGGAACAACCGGAAGACAGAGAAGAAGAACAGACTCCGTGATATAAACAACAAATAGCGTTTTTCTTTCCATTTTCACTCTCGTCCATTGAAAACATGAACGAACAGGAGCTCTATAAACCCATGAGGTGAAATAGCCGTCCGTGTGTGTTCCATCTTCCATTTAAAATCATTTGTTTACCTCCCTCCCTTCCGTTAACGCTTCTCATGCACTGATTCGCTAGCTGAACAGCCAATCAGTGTTATCCCTTTGTCCGACTTCCGGTGGTGTTCCCGACGCCGATTCAACATGTTGAATCGGCAAGAAATCTGGGCCTTTAGGGACTAACAGCTGATCAGCCGACCTCAAAGCCCTTGAGGGGGTGTACACCTGTAGGAGGTCGGAGATGTACTGAGGGAGGGGCCAGCCCATTGAGCGATTTAAAAACAAACAATAGAATCGTCAAATGAACTCTAAAATGGACAGGAAGCCAGAGGAGGGAAGCCAGAGGAGGGAAGCCAGAGGAGGGAAGCCAGAGGAGGGAAGCCAGTGGAGGGGTGATGTGCTCATGCTTGCGTGTTCCTGTGAGCAGCCGAGCCCTAGCGTTTTGTACCAGCTGCAGGCGCGCCAGCGAGGTATGCCGGCATAAAGTGCATTACAGTGATCTAGACGAGTAGAAACAAAGGCGTTACACGCTCAAAGTCTAAAGGATAAAACCTCAAGTGATAAAAACTGGACTTATCTGTTTATCTCATTTAAAAGCACTGTCGATTTTGACGCCAAGATTTGTGACCATGGGTTTTGCATTCTGTTAAAGGACAACAGTACATTACATTTCACTTTACATACCGTGTTTCTGCACTGTAAAGATGATTTGATCTCTTATTTTGGAAGGGCACAGTTTCAATTCCAATGGCAAGCTTTCTCAGGTAAAGCTTTGTCATTTATTTAGAATATTTTCATATTCTAAATAATTTTTTTACATGTATTTAAAACGTGTCTTTATCTCGTAACTGTGTATTATTTATTAAAAACACTTAATACATTATTTAGAATATTATCTGATATTTATAAAAAAACACATTTTCTTTTTTAGAATATTCTGTTATTTTTCAGATCTCCATAGTTATTGAAAACACCTAATAATTCATTTAAAAATATGTTCTTATTCATCTGTAACTCTTAGGTCAGTGTACTGTTTAACCTGTACACCTTTAGGACTTGGCAAATACCCAAATCAGTGCTTAAATTAGGCTTTTGTTTTGAAAAGTTATTCGTTTTGTCTCCTAAGCAGAGAGTGTCGTGGTGTTCATTGACTTTGCCTCGGGAAGCTTTTAAATCACCGTGAAAAATTGCTGGGTTATATTTTAATCAAATGAATTAGTCTAGAGGTGAAGTTTGTCACGTCTGGACCTACAATGGAGGGTTTTTTAATTGACATTCATGGAAGAAAAGTAAATGATGAGCAACTCAGCAACTAATTTACAATCCTGCTGCCGACTCTCCGTGCTCCAACGGAGGCAGAAACTGAGGTTACCGACCAAAGAAAACGCAGAGTTTAAATGAGACTCCAGGGGTTAGTTGGACGTCTTAGTTAAACTCTCTGGAGACGATTTAATTCAGCTGTCACGCCTACAGAATTCTAAAACAGCTGATTAATTTGCAACGTCAGGAAAAGTTCCTCCGTGTGCAGACTCACTTTTCATTTTATAATAAAAGCTGAAGGACTCTGTGATGCTCCAAAAACCTTTCTCTACTCACCAGCTGTGCCATCAATCACTAGGAACAATGTATGTCCCCTTAAATTGGACGGGAGGTGAAGTATAAAAACGATATTGTATTGTTCACTGATTCATAGCTGTTTACAAGGATATAAAACAGATACCTGAATACAAACCAGGGTTGTGGCTGTCCGTCGCAGGTAGATGTTCTTATATTAAAGAGGCCCTATTCTGCTTCAAGTATTTGGGGCATTTTTTGGATTATTTTATAAATTGAGGACACTTTTAAAAATTCAAAGGAATTTTTGGAGGTCCTTTAAAGGCCTGTTTGAAATTGTACTTGTCTTAAAGGGGACCTATCATGCAAAATGCACTTTTTGATGTCTTTTATACATACATATGTGTCACGGTGCGTCGGGGAACTCACGCAGCGTCAGAAAATAAAACCCTTTCTCTTTTCCTCCGTACCCAAATATTTTCAAAACGGGGGAACAACGAGCGGATACAGATTTGCTGCCGATCTGACGTAATATCGGCGGCGGACCCACAGAGAGTTGATATCAGAAACAGTGCCTGACGTGTTCTGGACGTAATCTCGTCTTTGTTTACATTAGCATCGCTAACACTCAGAGCTAACCTGTACTGGAGAGCACATGTGTTTAAAAAGCAGGAAATTAAAAAGGAACTCACCTTGTGATAAACCTGCAAGAAAAAAGCATTTGAGCGCCATACTGTTTCAGGAATAATCCTTGATGTGGTTTAGAACAGGATGGCGTTTTATCACAGCAGAATTTAACTTTATCTCCGGTAGAATTCTGATCAGGCATTAGCTCCGCCTCCTCTTTTTTTCTTTCAAAGCTGGAACAGAGGGGTATGAGCATGGATGTATAATAAGAACTGGATACAGCGTGGGAGGCGGGGCCTCATTCATTCCTATGAGATTTGCTCAATGGCGCATGATGACAAAATGGCCCAACTTTTGAGAGAGCGAAACGTCACAGATTACCCGGCATGCCTGAGAAGTACCCGTATGTGCGGTCATAGAGCATGCGCAACTTTAACCACGCCGCCCAAAAGGTTCGTTCACATCAAGCACGTGAATTTGCGTACACGTAACAGCACCGCGCGTTCATGACAGCATGGTACTGGATTTATATTAACGAGGCGGCAGTTAGCAGCTAGCGGCTAGCTAGTAAATTATGCTAAGTTACACATCAATCGTTATGTACTTTTATATTACGCTGACATCAGGATCTAGTGATATCCAAGCAACAGAGCTTCATTTAGCATGATACTTGTGTGGGTTGTACATGAAACCACTTGGTAATATATAAAAATGTATATGTTGAAGCCTGATGCTATGCTAAATGCTAATTTCTACCTGAAATGCTTATGTATTTTTAATTACATTTTCGTAAAGCTTTCACTTTTTCAGCGGAATAAATATTATAACTAGTTTTGTTCAGCATTGCCAGCTTAACTGTTGAGCGTGATGTTGTGCCCAGCATTCTCCTGTCCTGTGCTCTGAAATCAAAATGTGGATAAGAATA
>NW_011348866.1:0-2749 GCF_000735185.1 Notothenia coriiceps
CAACAGAGTGTGCAGGAACGAGTCCTAAAACCCGGAAGTCAGTTAACATTTTACCACTTCCGGTTCCCTCGTCTCAGAGTCAACGGGTTTTTTTAACTAGTCTTTGGAAAATAGCTGGAAATAAGGTCTGTGGTTGACACAAATTTAAGAGACGGATCACGTGTTGTTCTACAACATTAAATCCATCAGCAGTGACCCCACTGGCGATTTTTGAAGAGTTTACGTGTCTGAAAAACGATGGTTGTTAACAACTGGCTGAATAGGACTACAGAAGTTGTCGAGGACGTTGTACGTCAATACACCGAACACGTAAACACTCCTCTAAGTTTGTTTGCCCTGTTCTGCTTGAAAGCAAGTACCTGCCTCCTGCAAACTGTTAAAACAAACGCTTCAACTTGAACCATTTTGAATCTGTTTTTTTTAATATGGATCTCAAGTTGGCGTGACGTTGAAGTCGTGCGACCCTTCTGTAGTTTGTTTAGCATAACGTAAGCATTTTGCTTCTGGCTATTAGATTTATGATTCGAAAATTATAAAAGTAGGGTAGACATGTGGAGATTATCCGGCTGAACAAAATGTGTATTCATCAAAAAGGTTCGTTTTCCACAGACCTTATTTTTTACAATATTTCAAAATCCTATGGAGAGATCCCATTGTTTTTTGTCGAGGGAACCCTTGCGCAGCTTACTATTGTGTCGGCCTACACAAATACGTCATCACTGCCCTCATAAGATAATGGTTAATTCATTTAAACAAAATGAGATAATACCATGCTACATGTAGCACAAGTCACAATACGTCTCAGTTTTGTCTCTCTCTTTGTTCACAGTGGTCTTTATCCAGATGAACTCTGCAAACATCACTAACACACACTGTCCACGCCCACTCCCACAGAACAGAGCACACACAGTAAGTCAACAGTTAATAACAGGTTTCCCAGAATTGTACGAGGAACGTGTGGGAGAGGTTGTTTTTGGCTGCAGTCAAATAATTAATATCATTGTACAATTTGATGAGAATTTCTTTGGAAGAAGGTGTTGTTTCCTGCAGCGACACACACAATGAAAACTGACATTAAGTAAAAACGTTGTTGCTATCTGGCTTGGCAGTGATGATAAACGAGATAATGGGGAGTTTAGCATAATGGATGGTTGCACATTGCGTTCGTCTCCTTTTATAGATATATGTCCTCTTATTTTGATCTACATCTTCAAACTAAGGCATTCATCTTTGAGCGAGGGCCCACTGTCAAGTTCAAGTTCTATTATTGATGTTGTAGACGAAATATTAGGCTTCTTCTTTACCGTTATGAAACTTCAAGATGCCATAAAAAACAACGAAAGAACCATTTGAATTTCTAATATGCAGGGTTCAATTCAATCATGCAAAGTTTGTAAAAGCACTTCCAAAAATTGTACATACATGTTAAAGCCCTTCTCTCCATTTTTCCATCTTAAGAGACCATTATTCGAAGGTTGAAAAGATTCAGGAATAACAATATATGAATATTCCTGAGTGTCTGACGTTGGTTGCAGAATGACAGGTCTCTCCACTTTGCCTGGAACATTAACTCTCAATGAGCACCCTCCAGAGTTTCCAAGAAAACCTTCTCTGCAGGAGCTTTCGTGTCTATTTAAAACCCTGCTTTACTCGCTCATTAAAAGGAGGTGACGGGCAGAATAAGACGCTACAAGTTGACATTTCCTGGTAAACAACACTAGCAATTAATAAGGCGATAACGTGAGGCAATTAATTGTTTGCTCATGTAAAAATCCGCTTCATTATCTGGTCCTGAGCTTGTCTGAAGAAAAAAACAGAAGAATCTCAGAGTTAAAGGCTGTGATTGAACTCTCTGATGCTAACAAGCACTCACATTAGACCTCAGTCAACTAAAGGTAAATGCAACCATCATAGATCATGTTCTGGAGAATCTATTGGAGTAGTATTCATAATGATGAACATTAAACAACAACATTACTAATATGTCGTTCTCAGTTGTTGCATTCTACATAGTCGTTGACATTTAGACAAAGCTCCCCTGAAGGCCGACTTTGAGATAAATAGGGGGAGCCCAAAAGAATCGTGCATATTTGTGTCACACAGATTAGAAATGTTGAGTTTCTGTAAATAAAAGTTCTTGAAATAAATAATAGTCATTGTTCATTACAGTTTCTGAATATTTGTTTTATATTTGTGAATATTTCTGGGTGTTGCCATCTGTACGTGGCGTCGCTGCATTCTTTACGCTACTTACGTTGCTACGGTTACGGCAGGCGATGCTGGTGCCGTATTTGATATTTTCATACTGATATTTTTTTTTAACTCTGGCTTTGTAATAAAAAATATGGCGAAACAAAAACAGCCAAGCCTCGCAGCTTTTGGATTCACAAGCAAAGAAGCGAAGGAGTCTAAAAATGACAACGTGAACGGAACAACTTTTAGTTGGCCGGCTGTAAGCGGCGTTTGGGTCGAGTTTGACAGCTCCACACCGAGGGAGAGGCCTGCCGATGCGGAGCGTGAAGAGGCTTCAACAACGGCCACAGCCGCCGGCATAGTGACACCGTCTGTAGTAGCAGAAGAGTGATTTTATAGCAATTGACCGAATCCGCGCTGCTGCGCCAGTCAACAGAGCGTGCGTGTGACATATTTAGTAGCAGGATGTGCTCTGAAAAATATGGCTCCCCGAAAGCAAATTGGTAATTCGAACACTGTTCACATCATTCATCCACATCTGTAAACTAACTAAAGG
>NW_011348867.1:0-3179 GCF_000735185.1 Notothenia coriiceps
AATCAAGTATTCATCTTTATTGTCTTCATTGTTAGTTTCCACATGCCTAAAACAACCTCAAGCTAAATCTAAAAGTTGATGGCTAAATCAGAGCGTTTGAGAAATTGTGCAAGGCATATAGTAAAAGTCTGAATAGTCGATTAATCGTTTCATTAATCGATAGATTCATCGATTATCAAACAGGGCTGCAAGATTTTGGGAAAACATCTAATTGCGATTTTTCTGACAGATATTGCGATTGCGATTCGATTGCGATATTTGTTTTTAAGCGACCCAACGGAAGTCTATTGTAAAATGCGGCCATATCTCCGGCTAGGAAGGTCGCATCAACGTGCTCCCGTCTCTAGCACCCCCGCAGCCCGAGCTACGAGTGAAAGAACTAAACTTACTTGAAACTTCCGTTGGGTTGCTTTAAAGTCAAGCTTCAGTTTAAGATTCACCCTGTAATAGAAACATGTGATGGAGCATTACTAACCTGACTCAGACGGTTTGTTTCACCAAACCATCTGGGAGAGCTCGATTGGAAGCCATTTGGAAAGGGCAGGCACTTTCAAAAAGACTTGGCAGGTGATTGGATCAATCTGTCTATCACCTTCTATAATGGGCCACTTCTGATTGGTTAACAATGGCTGGTACATGTGGAGCACAGCACTTCTGATTGGTGTGGATGACTGACACACAAGAAGAAAAAAAAAAAAATTGTAAAACAAAAAACAAAAATATGTTAAAAAAAATTGCAGGCTTTGCCATTTGATAATCGCATCATTTAAAATCGAAATTGCAATTTTAAATCGATTAATCGTTCAGCCCTACTGCAGTGGGGTTTGAACCTGTGACCCCCTGATCCGAACACCAACGCACAACCCACTGCACCACACGCCTAAATTGTACGAGTGGTGCTTTATTACACATTGGGAACAGCAAGCAGGGCCCAGTTCTGCCGGATTTAAGCTGTCTAACAATTACTTTTTGGGGATACTGCTCACTGGGATGTGATGATGGGAATGAAGAAATTAAGGCAATGAAATATGTCCTTTTACATATAGTGGTCCGCTTGCTCTTGGATAAAGCCCCAATCTGAGGATCAGGGGTCTCACTGTTGTTTTTAGCGCACACCTAATTTAGGCTCCTTATATTTGGCAGTAAATTGGAAACAGAGATTAGCAGCACTAAGCTTAAATAAGGCAGTGAGCCCCAAACACCAGTAACTCTGAGCAACATGTGGCCCAGTTTAGAGCTAAGCTACCGTTTAGCGTGCTGCCAAAACCACAGATTTATTTGCTGCACTTACGTGTAAATAACCGAGGGTTCTGTTTACTAACATCGTGATTGCTCTCGCACTGATACTGAAGCACTGTGTTTTAAATTAAAGACAAAAACATGCCCAAAAAAAAAAGTTCATACCCTAGTTTCCATGGAGACTCTGGATACTTGAATTTTGATTTTTAAAAGATTAATTTAAAAGAGAGGGGAGGCGAGGGGCTTTCTGGATGATGGAGAGATGATAGATTCCAGCTGCTGTGTGTGCGCACACACACACACACACACACACACACACACACACACACACACACACACACACACACACACACACACACACACACACACACACACACACACACACACACACACACACACACACACACACACACACACACACACACACGAGTTCCTGAGTCAATATTGTTGCAGCCCCCCCTGCAGTAACATGGGGGGATTCCTCCCTAAGCCCGTGTCTAAGGTCAGCTGGACCCAGGTTTTGACTCAGATGTGAGGAGGAGGAAACTCATCCCACATCAGATCCCACAGCGGCTTCTCAAAGACATCACACACACCCACACACACCGACACACGGAGGATGAAGACACATATCCCATCACGTGAAGCAGAGGAGAGTTACTTTACATTCTGCTTTAAATAGCCGAGGGATGCGTGGCTTACAGCACATTATCCACCCTATCAGATATCTCAGTGCAGATGTACCATCAGAAACTCAAGACCACCTCCTGTCTTATTTATTATTTGGATTTTCAAAGGGTTGATGACAAGGCCTCAAGCTAAACAACACGCTTAAAACAAAAGCTGTGTGCAAATATTTAGTTTCGTCTATCTATGGATTATTCATACAGTTATATCAGGGCGCATATCAGTCTGCATACACTGACGTAAACTTATGATGATATATTGTAATGGTAATAGAGAAAATAATGGATATATATGATTATGATAACATTTATTCATATAACAATCAGATACTAAGCAGTTTGTAGGTGTATGTGTTCTGTTGACTGAGATGAACTTATGAGGCCTCCAGGCATTTCACAAGAATGCTGATCTTGAAGGGACCTTGAATTTTAACAAGACTGTTTTCAAATGGTTTTAGGGGATGGAAATATCCTTGATTTGGGATTTTAGCAACATCATTTTAGCTTTTAACAGAGGTACTGCTTGTTCACCAGTCTAAACGCATAACGTTAGATAGTTGACCTCATTGAATCTTGATTATCCAAGTGTTGCTGATACTGACATTATTAAGAGGATCCGGTATCAACAAGTTGTGAGAAATCCACGATAATTACCGTTTCTTTGTTGATGTCCTTATGAAGTAAAATTTGATGTTTAATTCATTCATTGACAGCAGATCTCCAACTCAGTTTTAGGTGCCACGATCACGCCTAGTGGGTATATTAACCTTTACCTATTGCCCCGAAACTAGGGATGTCCCGATCACCTTTTTTTGCTCCCGATCCGATTCCGATCATTTGATTTTGACAATTTGCCGATACCGATTTTTCCCGATCCGATCTTTATGCAATGCATTAAGAGAAAAAAAAGAAAAAAAATTCAAGTTGTCCCTTAAGGTTATTTTTTTATTTAAATTGGATATTCTTTCCAACATGGATATAGCTTCTTTCTTTCACAGCAGCATTGGATCAGTTCAGTTGTGCAGCATTGGATCAAAACAAAATAAAGCTTATCAGTACTCGTTAGCTTACTGCTACAATTAGACACTGCGCCCACTCTGTTGCCAGATTTGAGAGAAATAAGCAGGTCTATGAAAACAAGCCCCAAAGAAGCAACACATACATGATGTTGTGTAATTTGAAACCAAAACTAAGGCCTCAGGATGACTTTAAGACTTGAACATGGTCCTTTTTGTTTTGTAACATTGAATAAAA
>NW_011348868.1:0-3165 GCF_000735185.1 Notothenia coriiceps
CTAAAGTAACAGACAGAGAATCAGCACTTTTGAAACAGGGCTGAACCAGAAGGGATTATGGGTAATGCTGCAATGATCTGTTTGGTGTTTGGAGCCAAACACTTCAGAGACATGTTTTGTATCTGAGACCTGGAATATATTGATGAAAAACAGTATGATAGGGGACCTTTAATTTTGTGGACATATAGTCTCAGGATTTTATATTATTTCTGATGTTCAAACATTCTTGTTTTTGAGAAACAAGCTATAAGGATATGTATTGGAAAATCCCATACCTTTTGCAAGACACTACAGGTGAACAGGATAACACAATGAACTAATAGACACTTTCACTGCTGATTAATTACAATAGGACAGATATTTTTGGTACTACAAGTATTCCAAAATGATATGATTACATATGCAAAAAGGCATAATCCCATGCTAACTTTTGTCAAATTAATGAACATTGATCAGTGCATGTAGTGTCTCGCCTTAAATCTAAACACACTCTTTCTCTCCGTCCTCTCCAGCTACGTGGGCCGTAAGCGTATGCAGGTGCAGCAGCCGGAGCAGTCTGTGGACGGCGTGAACAACCTGGTGAAGGCCGACTACTCCTATTGGACGCTCGGCTACGCGCTCTCACTGCAAGGAGCCAAGAAGTTACTGGATGCTAAACCCTTGTCGAAGATGCTGCCTGTCGACGAGTACCTCCCTGTCATGTTCAACAAACACCCAAAGTCAGTCTTTACTTTGATTTCAAATGACAGTGTTGCATACGTGCACAACACAACATGAAGAACAATACACACAGACAGGGAGCTTTATTTGAGGCATGTACTGCATAAAAACCACAGAGGCTACTAAAATAAGTATTGCTGTATAATGACTAACAGACAAAGACCTTTTTAGAGGGTTTGAACAGAAATATTTACTGTGAACCACAAATACATGATTACAGGTACGCTCCTGAATAAGAATAGCTCAAGCAGTCTACATTAAGAATAAACATTAAGATGCTAAAGTGAAAGCTGTATTTAAAGAACACAGTCCATTGATCCATTGCATGCACAAAAACAGACTCGAGGGCGAAAGCCGTGCTCATAACAACTGCAGGACTTACTATAGAGTAATTATCTCAACAAAGACACAAACAGTTTCTTGGAGATATTTTAGACAGTTGGATAGTGTGTAATTTTCTAGTTTGTTCTCGTGTGGTCGACCACAACCTCCGTCCAGTTCAACTCCAATTTATGCTCCCTATATGTCTCCACTTTCTTCCTTCCTTCCTTCCCCCCGATTATGTTCCTCTTTCTCCCTTTTTTCTTTAACTCCCTTTTTTCTGTGCTGCCTCACACACAGGGCTTGGATTGTTCTTGGGGTTCAGTGGGTACAGGACCCTGCGCAGGACACACAATGCCGGCTTTTCTCTTTCTTTTTTCTTCGGGGATTCCTCACATGCCCTGCTCCATCTTCACCTAAACATCATTCCATGTTTCATCCTTTAAATCAGCAATCTGTCTCGCCTGTCATTATTAATTTCTTATTCTCTTTTACTTCTTTAACATCCCCCCTTAATTAACAGACCTTTACTTTTTTGCACACCTTCCCCTTTCCTGTGTCACCCATTTCTCCTCCCCCTTCCTACTCTCCCTTTGAGGAATGTGGGCCAGCACGGCTCTTCCTGCTGGTTGGAGAAGGGGACAGGATTCCCATTGATAGAGGCCTGGCAGTAGGGTTGGGATAGAGATGGTGTGTGTGTGTGTGTGTGTGTGTGTGTGTGTGTGTGTGTGTGTGTGTGTGTGTGTGTGTGTGTGTGTGTGTGTGTGTGAATACATAGAGATGTGTGTCTAGTGTGCAGTGTATAGATTACTAGGTAAACACAGTGTGTGTGTATCCAACAGTGAGAGAAGGTGAGTTTGTTCCAAAGTGAAAGAAATGGGGAAACGGACAGAAAGGTGGAAAGGTGGCTGGGGAAAATATGTAAAGAGTTGAGATGTATTCTAACAATTACACATTTCAAAACAACTAACACTAACCAAAGACCCTAAAAACAAACCAACCTAACCATATCTACTAAATAATTCCAAAATATTGTGCACTTTACTAAGCAGATACTTGCTTACTACTTCCTGCATTTTACTTGCTTAATTGTATCACTTGCACTACTTTTATTGCACTTTTTACTTCTTTTTGTCTTAAGTATATTGTGTGTTCCACTGTTGGCTGATCCCTGGAGTTGTGATTGTCCCTGCCAACTACTAGCTACTAGTAACTTTTTTGCATATGACAATAAAACCTTTGAATCTTTTGATAATGATATATTCTCCATGAACTTGCTTCCAGTGTCCATAACATCTCTATGTTTTCCCTCCTCATCAGCACTGCGTTCATGACTCACTTCGAGCCTCGGGACCTGAAGGCCTTCTCCGTGGAGCCGCTGCTCATCTACCCCACGCACTACACCGGAGAGCCGGGTTACTTCAGCGACACGGAGACCTCCACCATCTGGGACGACGAGGCAGTGGAAACAGACTGGGACCGGCAGCACGCCCTCAAGACGGCCCAGCAGGGCAGCATCGAGGCCATGGCTCAGAACAGCGTCAGCGGAGACATGCCGCCCCCCGCAGCCCGAGCATCCCGAGACGAACTCTGATACACAGACTCTGAGAGAAAGACTCGTGTTTACTACGCCGTGTACACACAGTGAATTTCACTTGTCACACACACTTGAAAAGACGCTTGAACTGCAAGCTGACATACTGTACATTAATTCAAACACACACACACAGACTGGTGGATAAAGCAGAGTGAAGATGTCAATCTGCTCTGCGGCCCGATGAAGGGACACTGAGGAGGAGGAGAAGAAGAAGAGGAGATTCTGGGACGACGGCCAGCAGGCCTCCGACAAAAAGCTTTATTTATTCTCCACTTGCCTCCTCTGGGCATGTGGAGACATTTATGACCCGGGGAAACTTAAGCAACACATGGAAGACAGCTAACGTTATATGCAGGATGTGAACAACAGAAAAAAAACTCTCCCAAATCAATTATAATGTTTTTTAACAAAGATCATTGTTATTTAAAAAGAACAAGTGTGTGTGTGTGTGTGTGTGTGTGTGTGTGTGTGTGTGTGTGTGTGTGTGTGTGTGTGTGTGTGTGTGTGTGTGTGTGTGTGTGTGTGTG
>NW_011348869.1:0-1906 GCF_000735185.1 Notothenia coriiceps
AATGAAACAAAAATATTTGGTTAGATTTAAGCAAATATCATGGTTTGGGTTAAAATAAATACTTTTCTTACGTTACTTAAGTAAAGTATGTAAGTTAAATGTGTTTAACTCCATGTTGCGTTAATTTAGATACACACTTTAAAATACTGTTGGTTTAAAAATAGCAGATGAAACATTTCTATATTTAGCCAATAAGAAGATAGAGTAGGGCTATACCATCTGAAAGCAATGGTTTCTAAGATAACTGATGGGGGTTCTTTGATTGTCTGATAACATTTGAAGAAGGTGACGCCTGTTATTTTAATTTAGACTGAACTTTTTTTCAAGGTTAAGAGTTGATGGACTTTCTCTCGTTCCAGCATCAAAACACACTATCCTTTCCCCATCTACAGGTTATGATACTTTTGTTTTGGAGAAAACATTGGAGCCCAGGCAGCCTACTGGGATTTACACTGTGAGTCCTACCTTTCTTCTAGCAGCAGTTTTAAGATGGACTACATTACATCTTGATTTGACCTACCTCTCACTCCATAAAACCTCCCAGTCTCTGTTTGGTCAAAACATCCTCTTTAATTGTCCGTGACCAAACTCCGCTCTCCCACACATTTGACCAGTGAACACGTCATGGAATATTGCAATTTGAAGACAATATTTAGCAGCATGACTTTCAAAATCAGTGCATTATTCCAAATACACACAAGGCCATCCTCATCCATGACCCATGAGCTGAACTCTGTCACTCGCTTTCACTTCCTTTTTTTTGATCTGTGGAATCCCCTCATGACACAACACCAGACTGCTTCTCATCATTATCAACGTACAAAACGTAAAAACATTTGCAACCGTCACTCCATCTAAGGTCAAAGGTGTCATTGTTTTTATCCCCACTGGAATACAGCCATTATTTATAAATTAAATCAATCAATCAATCGAAATTGTGTTTTGTGACATGCACAATTTTACATAAATTGAAATAAAAATGTGAAATAAAAGTCCTTGGAGCCACAGGGACACTGCACCACAGGCTCATGATGAAGACATGATGAAAACTCAGGCTCATGATGAAGACATGATGAAGACTCAGGCTCATGATGAAGACATGATGAAGACTCAGGCTCATGATGAAGACATGATGATGACTCAGGCTCATGATGAAGACTCAGGCTCATGGTGAAGACATGATGAAGACTAAGGCTCATGATGAAGACTCAGGGTCATGATGAAGACTTGATGAGGACTCAGGCTCATGATGAAAGCTCAGGCTCATGATGAAGACATGATGAAGACTCAGGCTCATGATGAAGACATGATGAAGACTCAGGCTCATCGTGAAGACATGATGAAGACTCAGGCTCATGATGAAGACTCAGACTCATGATGAAGACTTGATGAAGACTCAGGCTCATGATTAAGACTCAGGCTCATGATGAAGACTCAGACTCATGATGAAGACTTGATGAAGACTCAGGCTCATGATTAAGACTCAGGCTCATGATGAAAACTCAGGCTCATGATGAAGGCATGATGAAGACTCAGGCTCATGATGAAAACTCAGGCTCATGATGAAGACATGATGAAGACTCAGGCTCATGATGAAGACATGATGAAGACTCAGGCTCATGATGAAGACTCAGGCTCATGATGAAGACTTGATGAAGACTCAGGCTCATGATTAAGACTCAGGCTCATGATGAAAACTCAGGCTCATGATGAAGCTGATGAAGACTCAGGCTCATGATGAAGACTGATGAAGATCACTAATATGAAACTCAGGTCTGTGAAGCAGAAGAGCAGATGAAGATGATGCGGCTCTGATGAAGACTCAGGCTCTGATGAAGACATGACTCAGTCATGATGAAGACATGATACTAGAACTGAGAAGACTCGGCCATGATGAAAACTCAGG
>NW_011348870.1:0-3845 GCF_000735185.1 Notothenia coriiceps
GTTGTAAAAATTGAAAGGAAAAAGGTTCCCCTCCCCTGCTGTAAATAATAATAAAAATGAAAAATAATAAAATTAAAAAAAACCTTGATTTATAACTTAACATCTCTGTCTCTATTGATCTGAGTATATTATAAAGAACAGTTCATTGAAGCATTATAGCACAGGCCTTTGTCAGATGGTATATTACGCTGTTCTTTTCCTGCTTCGAATAGTTCTCTCTTTTTTCACCATACCTGTGTTTGCATCACTGACAGTAACACACAGTAACACACAGTGACACACAGTAACACACAGTGACACACAGTGACACACAGTAAGACACACAGTAAGACACAGTGACACACACAGTGACACACAGTAACACACAGTGACACACAGTAAGACACACAGTAAGACACAGTGACACACAGTGACACACAGTAACACACAGTGACACACAGTGACACACAGTAAGACACACAGTAAGACACAGTGACACACACAGTGACACACACAGTAACACACAGTGACACACAGTAACACACACAGTAACACACAGTGACACACACAGTAAACAGTAACACACAGTGACACAAAGTAACACACAGTGACACACACAGTGACACACACAGTAAGACACAGTGACACACACAGTGACACACAGTAACACACAGTGACACACAGTAAGACACACAGTAAGACACACAGTAAGACACAGTGACACACACAGTAGACACACAGTACACACACAGTGACACACACAGTGACACACAGTAACACACAGTGACACACAGTAAGACACACAGTAAGACACACAGTAAGACACAGTACACAAACACACAGTGACACACAGTAAGACACACAGTAACACACAGTGAGACACAGTGAGACACAGTGACACACACAGTGACACACACAGTAACACACACAGTAACACACACAGTAACACACACAGTAACACACAGTGACACACAGTAAACACACAGTAACACACACAGTAACACACAGTGACACACAGTGACACACAGTAACACACACAGTGACACACACAGTGACACACACAGTAACACACAGTGACACACAGTAACACACACAGTAACACACACAGTAACACACAGTGACACACACAGTAACACACAGTGACACACACAGTAACACACAGTGACACACAGTAACACACAGTGACACACAGTAACACACAGTAACACACACAGTAACACACAGTGACACACAGTAACACACAGTAACACACACAGTGAACACACAGTGACACACACAGTGACACACAGTATCTGATCCGGATGGTTACTAATAACTTTTCTTTTTGACTGGGAACACCATGGGTGTTACAAAGTTGACTAAATCATCCAAAATTCAATGAAAGTGGTGATCAGCAAATGTTCAAATGTCTTCTGTGGAGGATATCATAAAGCCTTAATGCAATCGAATGTAAAACAAAAAAGTTATGATTGATTAAAGTAGTAAATCGGTCACATCAATATAGATTTATATAAGAAAAATGAGGAGAAATTCCTGGATGTGAATAATGGTCTAATTTTGGCGATTTTATTTGAAGAAAATATTGTTTTAAAAACCAGCAGTAGGTTTTGAGTCTGCAGGAATGTCTCTCCAGAATCCCGTTGAATCTGAGGAACAGCCATGTGTGTGTTTCTCTGCAGCTGTGGGACATGTCTCCTGTGGTGTCCTGAGGTCAGCTGACGCTCTGTCCACCAAACTGTGAGGGCTTCACGGCAGCAGTTGCACTTGGAAGAGAAAGAGAGGAACAGTCTCCATGTCACCTGGATAATATTTAACTGTGAGCAGCGGCTGTCCACAGGGAGGACTCTGGGAACAGCACGGAGCGGACTGAAGGTTACAGACGGTGGTGGCTGTTTGTTTGTGTGGGGGATCCCTATCTGTGTGTGTGTGTGTGTGTGTTTGTATTTGTATTATATCAGTGTGTGTGGGAGGGCTTTTGACTTTACAAGGACTTGAAAATCCTTAATTTTCATGCATTCCTGCCGATTTCAAACCTGAAGTGAAACATTTCTGCACTTTGTCAGCGGGTACCGTGAAACCTTAACGTATTTATTTTAAGGAGGTTACTGAATTGAACAAGAAGTCACAACCTTCAACTCACTCATTCACTGTTAGCAGGCTGTAAGAGGAAGCTGTTGGATCACTTCTACACTGACATGCACGACCTACAGGAAGTAAAGAAAGTAGCAGCAGACAATTTCTTTGCTTTCAAATTCACCAAATCCGGCTATGACCGCTTTTATCCATCTAGAAAGTTACTAAGAGACCGGTCATAAAGGACAGAGAACACATAGTGACACTTTGAGGACATGAGCATTAACAAGTGGTCATATAATACTGTAGATATACTAATGGCGCTATTGACAGTCGTCCTGCAGCTCTTAAAGGAATATTTCACCACAACAAATATTTTTTTGTATATCAACTCACCCGTGTTCTCCTGAACTATTGAAGGAAACCTTTCTCACATGCTTACTGTACACAATGAACAAAGAATCTAAATTGAGAAAATACTTTGAGTTGAAGTAAAAAACGATATCATATCATTTGTTTACGAACTCTCATTCATCGTAACCCAAGTCTCACTATACTCTAAATAAATCAATATCATGCGCACCCAAATAATATCTCACCTTAATGTTGAAGTAGTTGATATCACGCCAACTATCAATATCATGCGCACCCAAATAAGCTCTCACCTTAATGCTGAAGTAGTTGATATCACGCCAACTTTTAAACGTTTTCCTGCAGCGAAACATTGTTCAGATCCACAGAACTTAATTTCATATTCTAGTAGTGATTATAAAGTTTGCAAAACACAAAATAAATATGGCTAACATGTGGGAAAAAGTATATAAGTTGATATCATTTGATGAAAAGTATGGAGTCTTATACAGCTGCCTAAAAAGTTGAATAGGTTTGGACATTACAGTAGATATTGATTTATTTGTATTGTGGACCCTTGTCCTGATGCTGTGCAGACCTGTGAAGTTTTGTAATCCGTGCATTAACCATCAGACTGCTTGTGTGTTTTATGAGATTATTTATTATTCTACGTGTTGGTCTAAATGTTTCTGACACATATCATCAAGTTAATGAGTGGCTTCACATTCATACATGTATCAGGACTGAAAGGAAGTTAATGAACGTTTGATTTTGTTTCTTATCGTTACTGTCACTGTACTGACTTCTTGTATGTCACTGCACTGGAATCAAACATTTCACAAATGGCTGCTGTGAAGAGAAGATTTTTCTGTGATTATCAAGTTTGTGCTTTAACCGTCTCATGGTAACTAAGTTGATTCATAATAACGTTTAAACCCCGCTGAATATTTCCCAAAGATGTTGGATATTCAAATTGAAAATAAAGTTGTGTTTGAAGAGGCCCTCTTATAGTTTGTGTGCATGTAAATGGTCTGCTAAGGATAAAATCCCTTGTGCTACCATTGGCTAGCGCTCCAAGACATTATACGTGATTGGCTAAGGGGCAGGACCTCTCTAAGACCCCATTTACACGGGAACGCAAACAAACCAAATTCGACATCAAAAAAGTCTTCCGTTCACACGGATACGGCTCAATAAACGTGTCCCTACACACGAGACCACTCGACCCGCTGTAGTACATATGCCGCGCAACAAAATACACCAAAAGCAACGAAGAAGACCCCCGAGCATGGTTGCCCTTCTGTTTATTCTCCGCGGTGGATTTAGCAACATGTAGTTCATGTAGTTCTCCATGTCCACTTGTTGCTGATGGTTGTGGTAGAGGAGCTGTAGATTGTGCACTAACATCTGTAGCATGGTCAATAGCACTAGCAATTAACACA
>NW_011348871.1:0-1838 GCF_000735185.1 Notothenia coriiceps
GGGGGGGGGTGCTAGTGGAGCCTCGCAGCGGTGAAACCGTGCCACACTAATTGCACCGCATAAGCGCATAGGTGCGGCTCAGTTGAGGCCCCCCTCCGCGAGGTTAGGCCCCCTCCGCGAGGTGAGGCCCCCTCCGCAAGGTGAGGCCCCCTCCGCGAGGTGAAGCCCCCTCCGCGAGGTGAGGCCCCACGCAGTCTGCATGATCGGCCTGTAGGGAGGAATGGCCCTGACTACAGAGGTAGCCACTGACTAGGTGAACATATTTGTCTTTTTCACAAAAAACTAAACCAACAACTGTCTCTAACACCGGGAGAAAAGTGAGGGACAAAAGAATATTTGCTTAATGTAAAAAAAAAAGGCTCTTACCTGAACCCTCCCTTCAGACTCAGGATGTAATACGCTGCTGCGATGTCTGATCCGTAGTTCGTCTGAGCGTAGCCATAGTAACTGTGAAAGACAGAAGGGAAAAGTCAGCGAAGGTCAAAAAGATACAGAAACTTCACAAACTGGAACGGAAATAGGGCTGGGCGATATCGAGAAAATCAGATATCACTTTACTTTTTCCTTCATACAACAATGCTGCTTTAAAAATGATTTACACAATTACACTTCTTGCTAAATTACCATCACTAATTTGAATGTGATGACTAGTTGGTAAAGACAAATATAAAATGACTTTACTTTAATGCAGCCTTTAAAACCATGGAAAGACACTAATGCCATATTACGATATTTAGTCTGATATCAGAATAAAATCTATCAATATAATATCAAAAATCTTTATAAGGCCCTTCACTAATATTTTACAATAACCAATATTAAAACAATTCTTAACTTGAACTATTACATGCACATTTATTTTTTGAGGATTTCTTTGTATTCATGCATTGACCTTTAATGTGTGCATTAATCAGGAACAGCTTTAAACCTGAGTCAGTTCATCTCAACGGAGAAATGCAGATTTTGATATGACACATCCTGTTACAGCTGCTCCCAGTAACAGATACCAGCAGCAGCACTGGTTTGGAAGCTTCTCGATGTTTGAGACAGCCAAAATGTTTCCTTACGTATTTCTCTTCTGAACCCTCTTCCACCTCCGCAGAAAATTCCAGTTCTGGAGCATCTCCACATCGTAGAAGCGCTGGGTGAGGTAGAGCAGGAACCTGGTGTGCAGAGGGGGGGGAGACACCGAGCTGAGGGGAGACACAGAGCTGGGGGGAGACACCGAGCTGGGGGGAGACACCGAGCTTTGGGGAGACACCGAGCTGGAGGGAGACACCGAGCTGGAGGGAGACACCGAGCTCAACGACCGTCTGGAGACGACCAGGAGAGCCGAACGCTGGTAACATCTGTACAGAGACTGTAGAGAAGATAAGATGAAACTTTATTTAATCCCCTTGGGGAAATGATCTCATTTCATTGAATCGTTTATTTGAAGAGGGACAGAGCATATCAATGAACACTTAAGACAGATAATGCTTCAAGTGTAAATATGCCGGATTTTAGCTTTGAGCTCATTTCCATCCGTAGTCCCTCACAATCAACATATAAGAACATGACATTTATAAACATAGCAAAAAATAAATACATGATATGCAGAAAGAGCAAGAGCAGCACACACAGGTATTTACAATCTAGCAGCAACGACATATAAAGTGCGAGAGGAGATACCTCTGTGTTAAAGTGCATTTAGCGGTGATTACACGTCTGTCTGTTTCTCATCCATTCTTTGCGTTGACATTTGAAGCTATTGAGAGTGGGACAATCCCGTGTCTCAGTTGGGAGGCTATTCCACAATGAGCTGCCTTTAATGGAGAGGACATAGTTGAGGCCCCCTC
>NW_011348871.1:1950-2318 GCF_000735185.1 Notothenia coriiceps
GGGGGGGGGGGGGAAGTGTAAACATTTATAAATAAAACACATACTTTTAAAAGACTTAAAATGGTCAAAACTCAAGAAATTGTGTTTATCAAGGATGGTACAGTGGTGGTTTGAATTTGGCTTTCTGTCAAACACCTTGATAGCTCTCTTGAACAGCTGTTCTATGGGTTTCAGGTTTGTGGCTCAAGCAAACGACCGGTTTGTCAAACAGTATTCAATGTGGGATAGAATCATACAGTGGAGGTATGACTTTGAAGCATTGACAGTTAAGAAAGGTCTGATTTGTTTAAAATGTTGCAAGTTGAATTTAATGGTATTGGATACTTTCTTGATATGTTTCTTAAAAGTCAAGTTTGAGTCCAGTATGA
>NW_011348872.1:0-4612 GCF_000735185.1 Notothenia coriiceps
CCCACCACACACTTCTCCGTCCTCTATTCTGTTTTCATTTACTCGTTCGTTATCTCGACAGCTTCAATCTTGTAGGCTACTCACTTCGTTTCTTGTAGCCCTCGAAAGGGTTTTGGAGGTTGATCCCTCGGTGAACGGGAGTTGAATGGCTTTCTTGTCCGCAGCAGCAGAAAGCATTTTCGAATGTTTGAATGAATCAAAGTGGGTCGCCACCGTCGATTTTCTCTTATGCTGCAACACACAGTTGCACGGGGTGCAGAATAGTTTCCCCCAACTTTTTGCCCGGTCTTTAGTAGAAATGTTCGTTGGTAAATGAGCTCTATACAGTGTTGTTTACATTCTGTGATGCGCGAGCTGATGACGTCACGTCAAGACGAGTTAACTTTTTTTTCTTCTCAACTTTGTGTGGAAAAATGCGGGGATTATGCGGCCTTTTGATAAATATGCGGCTTTTTAAAAATCTGCGCCATTTTGCTGATTATGCGGTAAATTCTGCGATCGCAGAATCGCGTTTTTCTGGAGGGTCTATATAATAACCTCACCTGTTCTCTCCTTTGATAGTGATGGAAAAAGCCGCTAGAGGGCTTTGTCACTGGAACGTAACCGTTTTAGCCTGTGGTTATATTTCTTTAGGAGGACATCTATGTAGCCTTTTTCCTTTGCACTGACCTTTCAGGAGGCCAAGGAACCATTTCAGGAATGTAGGACTCTAAAGTGCATTTAGACTGGACGAGCAAGATTCTGTATTTAGTACCAAGGCCATTGTCCCTGCTGCAAGGGTGGTACTAAATACTAACTTCTACTACGGCAAGACAACCATGAATCACTCAGAAGGTTCTTTTTGAATCATATTATTAGTTCCATAGTTTACAAACATGATGAGTCTGTGTTGTTTACTCATACATACTAGCCATGTTTTTAATATTCATGATAATTCCCTAATCTTTCTTTCTTCAGATCCAGTCAGAAAGCAGATACAAAATACACTAAAGGAGCTATAAGTTCCTCTTTATATATAGTTCCTGTGGTTCTGTAGTCTATGGAGCAACTTATCTAAAAAAAAAAAAGCAGATCTATTAATAACGTATGGCTTAAATACAACTCCCCGAAACTAAGAGACGGTTTGAAAGAAGATCAACGAGGCCTAAGGCTTTGGGTTTTCACAATAAAAGGAAAGGAAAGATGGAAAAATCCCATCCAACATGTGTATCCTCCTGAAGTAGACTGTGGCATAATATGTTTACAGTAATTGTGCCAAACTCTCACATTTAATTTGGCATGAATATATTGAAATACTCTGAAATGCTACAAGTGGCAGCTTTAATTAGACGTAACGGAGGCCATTTAGGCCAGGGCGGTGTGCTGGAGAGCGTCCTCCAGATGAAATGCTTCAGTGAAGGAGGAAGGAGCAGAAACGGCAGCGTGCGGTGAAACCAGTGGAGATGGCAGACACACACTCAGCGCAGTCCTCATCCAACGTCAACACCATTCACTGAGCCTGAGACACATCTGTGCTCACTGACAGGACAGCTACGCACAGGACGGCGCTCCACATAATCCATACACACACAATCATGGCGGAAAGGAGTGCTAACTGCTATTTAAACAGCACGCCATTTAAATAGCAGTCCCAGCACAATATGGCATTCAGCAGCAGCCAGGGTAGACGCCACTTTGGTTTTCTTACTTGGAAACGTGTCTCTATACACAAGAGTAAATTGTAAATAAATATTGTTGTGTTCCCGTTTCCTTAACCGCGTCACTGCAATTAGGCTTTCACATCATCATTTATGAAACGATGACAACTTCCTCCCTTAATGAGGTCTGTTCAAATGCACACACATGGCTTAGAATAGCATTGGCACACACTGGCAAAACAGGAACACACACACCGTGACTTTATATTGGCACGTATATTGAAAACCTGTATGTGTTTATGTGTGCGAGAAGAGAGGAACTGTCCCAGGGTTTGCTGACAAAAGTGGTTTTGACCAAACCACAAGAAAACAAGCTGAACCTTTTCTGCTAGACATGAGTCATATCTGTTTGTGATCACTGAAGAGAGGTGGATGAGAGTGTCCTCTTTGCTCCCCTCCTCTACTCCCCCCTCCTCTCCCTCTCCCTCTCCTCTCCTCTCCTCTCCTCTCCCCTCCTCTCCCCTCCTTTTTCTTTTCCAGCCGGGCCTCGTCACCTTTCACCCTCCCTGCATCCCTCAATCCTTCAAACTCTACATCTCTGTTAGCCTTCCAGCTCTATTTCTTAATTCTCTGTCCTTATTTCACACTCATCTGCACTTCCCTTCTCTCTGTCTCGTCTGCATTGCATTTGTAACGCTGCCTGTGCTTCTGACTGTTCAGCATTTGATCTGGTTATCTCTCGTGCTTAGCATTTGTTTCTTTCGCTTTACAGTATATCTTTTCACTTGAGCTCTTTTACAATGTTTCTCTTTCTTCTCGTTTCTTCTCTGCTTTTCCTCTCTGCATGTTTGTTGTTTCTGTCTTATCTCCCGCTCCTTTTCCACCTCCTTACCACTTCTATGTATGCCCTATAACACCTCTCTCCTACTCTCATCATCCCCTTTTCCTTCCTATGTCCACTCTGCTATTTCCCCTTTTCTGTACCCATTCTCCTTCTCCCTCTATTAAATGTATTTCTGTGTCCCCCCCCCATTTAACCATCCCATTTCCTTTCTCTGTTTCCTCTCTCCTACCCCATATTTCTCTGTCTTTGCTCTTTTTGTATGCAGCTCTCTCACATTCCAATGCATGAGTTCACCACAGCCGGCTTTAGGTGGTCAAAGGTAACAAATAATCATTACAAACCTTACTCAGTCACCACTATTTGACTATACATTTCATCCTTCATTCATGTCTTCACCATTCAGTTTTCTTTTTATTCCAATATATCACACTTTTATTGAAGTAACAGCAGCATGGGAACTTGTAAGTGTTGTACAGCTTGTGGTATGCATTCATTCATTCATGCTGATGTTAAAGCAGACCTCCTGTACCCAGTAAACTGAGTATTTTACCTGTCAAGTCTTATTTTATCTCTGAACAGGAACTGCTTTCAGATTTAGCTCATCTTCCTTTTTTTTTGCTGATGCCATGTGTTTTCTGAGGAAATATATGTACCTTTCTGATTATCTTTCTCTCTTGTTCTTTCTCTAAAAAAAACGTTTTTCTGTCCCACACTCCTTGCTTCTCTTTTTTTTTTGAGTAAAAGAGAAATAGGGAGTACACAACTAGAAAAAAGAGAGAAGGAAATACCCAAGGGAGAATGTATGACGTGTGCGAATTACAGTGACAACAAACATTAAACTTACAAACTGAAACACACCTCGACAAAGACAGAGATGAATTATAAATTATAGAAGAGAAAATAAAAGAAAACATGGTGAAAAAAATCATTTGATGTTCTAAAATAGAGCTTTCCATGTAAAAACAGAACAATTATTAAATAATTTCAAAAGAACAGAAGCTGTCAAATACCCACACACACAGAAACACACACATATAGGAAGCTGAAGGAAAACATCAATATATTAACACGTTAAAATATCTTACATTACGTGTGTGTGTGTGTGTGTGTGTGTGTGTGTGTGTGTGTGTGTGTGTGTGTGTGTGTGTGTGTGTGTGTGTGTGTGTGTGTGTGTGTGTGTGTGTGTGTGTGTGTGTGTGTGTGTGTGTCAGGTGGATGACCTGCTGGTTGCCATGGAGAAGGTGAAGCAGGAACTGGACGTGATGAAGGCCAAGCTGTCATCAACTCAACTCTCACTGGCTGAGAAGGAAGGTCACCTGACGTCGCTGCGGGCCGAGCGGCGGAAGCACCTGGAGGAGGTCCTGGAGATGAAGTAAGACACACACTTTATTTATGTTAACATGTAAAACAGCTGAACGTAAACATCGAGCGCCGGACATTTATGTAATTTATCATGTTTCCAAAGACACAAACACACCACTGGGGAAACATGTATTTCTATCTGTCTGCCTACATATTCCCCAGTCCCTAAAGCTGTCTATCTCCCCATTTTCCATCATTTTATTCAGATTTGAAAACATTTAAAGGCAGTTAGAAGAAAGAGGCTGTGTTTAAGGCTTTATTAGCAGTTGTGTAAGGCTGTACCACCACATTGTTTTTTCAAAAGAATTGCCAACAGGATCCGAATATCATCAGTTATTCAGGTACTTAATCCTACCTAAGTGGACACATTATCATTTTGATGATGGTGCTAGAGAAAAAGCCAGAGAAATGTATTTCAGTTCATCCTTAGGGAAACATATATGTGTTCTAAATTGAGACATTTCACTGAAAACCTCATAGTGGTGGGAGAGAAAAGGTTAAAGGATCATCAAAGTCAGTATGATTTATTATTCTGGGCATTTTCAATGTTTGTTCAAAGTTTCATGGCAATCCCTTCTATAGTTGGTATTTTGGTTTGGACTGACAGACTGACATTGCCACAGAGCCCCATTGCTATCACGGCACTTCAAAGCATTCTACATGATAGGCTAAAGGGCGGTGTTGGGGAATAACTTGCCCTGCATGTCCTCCTTCGCCCTGTGACACAGCTGACCAACCTTGAGCAGCCGTTATCTCCATAAGGATCCAG
>NW_011348872.1:4811-24409 GCF_000735185.1 Notothenia coriiceps
CGAGAGGAAGGGTTCTTCAGAATTGATTGTGGCATCTCAACCGTGTGGTCAACTCGTGGCCCGTGACATGTTTCGTGAATTCTACGGCCGAAGCTCCAAATAAACCGTCAGTGTTTGCCATAAAAGCTCCAGCTCTCCATCGTGTCTCTCTTTGAGTCCTGACTCCAATTGCCTCAGAAGTTTCCCCCACAAAGGCGGGACATCTCTAACGGCCCGTCCACATGGCAGCGTTGCATGATTCAACGAAGACACTTCCCATTCACTTTGAATGGGGTGATGTCGCGCTTTGCCGAACTGCATTGTGGTTCCGTCGTGTCGCTTTGCCTCCGTTGCTCGCTTCGAAAGTTGAGAAAAGTTCAACTTTTCAAGCGTCGACAGAAGCGCCAGCCAATCAAATCATATGCCAGTACAAGCGCTAGCCAATCTAACCGCGTGCTTGTGTGTCCGGGGCGGGAGATTAATGTGATTGGTTGTTGGTCGCACGCCAGACACGCCCACCGGCAAGCTTCAACACACGCTGCCGTGTGGACGTATCGTAAGCAGGTTGATCAATCACAACCTAACCCAGTTAACCAATCAGAGCAGACTGGGCTCTGGTTTCAGACAGAGGGTGAAAAGAGGTGCTGCAGCACAGGCAGTATGAGAAAAATAAAGAGCTTTTTGAACATTAAAGCATGGAGACATGTCCCAGGGGAGACACTAAATATAAATATGAACCTGAAAAAGAGCAGAATAGGGCCCCTTTAAGATCAAGACTCACCCTTTAACACTTCCCCTGAGTTTAGCAGCCCTTATGATATCTCCAGTAGTTTCCCATGTTGCCTCAGTGTTCCAGGAAGGTGGGCACTGGTCACCCTGACTTGATCATCACCTGACACCTCGTCAACTCCCGCTTTCCTCTTCCTGTCCTTACCTCTCCCTCTCCTTTCTACTTTTATCTCCCCCCTCTTTCGCTCAGCACTTTAAAGCCATAGAAGTAAGAAGTGTGTTAATGGAATAACCATGTACCGCTGTCCAGCCCTTCATATGATTGATTTCATCCACAGACACCCGCACACACTCATGCATATGCTGTAACTCAGCTGCAGTCGAATGTGATTTTAATGGATGGGTTTGAATTTTAAGTGCAGCCAAGAGGAGTCCAGCAGTCCGATGACTCCCTGTATTTTCTGCCGTTTTACATCCTCACTGAGACCTTACAACGAGGCCTAATTTAGTGGAACTCTGTTTCGGGCAGAAATTGAAGCCAACAAGAAATGTCAGTGTTAGCATGTCCTGCCTGTTTATACGCGCTGTGGGACTATCTTTTACTGTGGCATTATGGGAAAATGAAGGCATGGGCTGTGATTTAGTTTTCCTGCAACTCTGCGTTTTTCTACCGTATGTAGCACTTCTTTGTTTTTGAGGGAGAGACAGAGTGTGTGTGTGTGTCCAAGCGGCATGTCCATTCACAGGCCAGGTGAGCAAGTTATTGGCCATTTTATCACCGTGGTAACAACCCGTGCAGTTACTACAAGCATCAGCGCTTTAGAATGCGCGGCCTTGTTTTGGTACGTGCACTGGCATGTGTGAGTGTGCACGTGTGCAAGCAGGCTATGATTGATTTATTGCCCATTTCCAAAAATACAGGCCCAATGATGAACAGGCATCATGTACATATAAACACAAATGCAATAGCAACATACAAACACACACACTGACACACATGCATGACTACATTTAACAGACTCCAGTGGGATGTTTAAATCTAGCTATATTTACTTCTCTACTATGCTCATGTATACTTCCATAGTGGTTACCATCATCATCAGACACCCCTTTGTCCTAACTCTGAACTGTGATGTGACTCTTTTTTTCCATAAAAAACATAATACCTATTGTCCACAGACCAAATATTGACTCTGCTCATCGTCATATATTCCACCATGAGCAAGTATTTATGGCTTGCAAATTGTTCATTTGACCTTTCACTTTCTTTGTTTCTACAACTTTACACTATGGTCCAGGTTCAGGTTATTTATTTGTACCCATACTGTAGGTTGATTTGGTTTGCAGATAAAAGACAAGGATTCACCATTACACACATACCAGGTCAACACAGACAACAGACACAACTCCAAATAGCACCCCCTGTTTCATCACATCTAAAAATACCTAAAAACCACTAGTAAAAACATGAGCAATAAATAGGCATATCTTCCATAGCATCTGTAATCCTACAATTACATAGAAGTTGTGTATTTTCAGATGTATTGACACCTCTTGGTTTCATGGAGCAAAAGGCACATTTTACGTGGCTCGATGAAATAGAAAAGGCCGTTTTGATACTTATGTATCTACGCAAGTCAGCGTTTCAAGGCACGTTTTGCCCCTTTGATGTTATTCTAATTTGGGTGTTTTGGTGCCTTTAGGGGCAGGTTATAATTACCTGTGAAATAATACATTTGTATCACATAATGGTTTATTAGTTACATAAACACATTTTCCCCCTTCAGTTTGAATCATAAAGTCAGTTAGTTGGTCTCACCAATATTGATTGTTTTTTAAGTATATCATTTATTTATTGTCGCCCAGCAGTTTGTTTGTATATTGAGTCCTACCAACACTTTCCACACCACTTACTTTTTCTTAAGTTTCAATCTGCGTAGGGGTTGTTTTCTGATCAAAGGTAGCTCCAGCTCTCACCCCGAACACATTAGATATTCTTCTTTACAGTAAAGCCTCCATGTCTACAGATGCTTATGAGAATTGTTGCATGCGTATGGGATTACTTGACAACGCACTGGAAGGAACACAGCCCTTTCATGCTCTTCCTTTGCATAATACATGATATTTTTCCAGTCTGCAGTAAGATATTCTCCTCACATATTTGGGATATTGTGTAGTTTTGGGTCAGGTAGCTGCACGATGTCTTGCTGTGAGTTATGCACATGACGCCACCGCTCATATTTTTCACAAGACATAAGCGTTTGGTCAGCAAATACGTCATTTGCTTCTGGCTTCCTCCCACATGTAAAACATGAGATGTTTGAGGTGGCTGCGTCCTGTACTTCCATATATCTCCGTGTAGCGCACATCAAACTGTCTCTGCACACACACACACTGCCGTAACTCTTCGGGGTTTGATGTCGGACCCGCTGCCCAGTTTCACATTGGTGTAAGGTTTAATGTTACTGTAGGACGTGATATATGATACGACATGTTTCAGAGCTCTGTTGGACAGGCATGGAATATAATAACACACACTCTCACTCCCATGCAGAAATATACAGCAAACACAGCTGGAATACGACACTCTTTTTGCCTTCTCTGTTTCCTCCGTTTAGTTCTCCTATTGCTTTACACACACACATGCACTCACACACACACAGTGGTATGAGCGTCTATCTTTCACCAACTGATGTTTTTTTACTCCAACATTATGCTAACCTTCAGTCCCAGATGTGTATTGTTAATGTGTGTGTGTGTGTGTTGTTAGCCAGCCAAGGGAGAACACACTATAGTTTTATATATAATAAAGAATACACATTCCCACGTTAAATATCTACATAAAACCACATGCAACATCCACAAGACCGCAAATACAAACTAATAACATTTAACACACACACACACACACACACACACACACACACACACACACACACACACACACACACACACACACACACACACACACACACACACACACACACACACACCAAATCCCATTAAATGGAGGCACAGGGATTACACAAACAGAGCTACACACACCTCTGCCCTGCAGGGCTCCATCATGCATCTTTCCCACTGATAAATAATCTGCAGCGACCTTCACACACTCGTAAAACACACAGGGAGACATATTTTCTTTGTGATATACATTAAATATGCACATGCTCATTCTCTTAGCAGCCTCATGTGTGCTTGTGGTCGTGTGTGTGTGTGTGTGTGTGTGTGTGTGTGTGTGTGTGTGTGTGTGTGTGTGTGTGTGTGTGTGTGTGTGCGTGCAGCAGCCAGCTGGAGGAATGTGCTGACAGTGTGTGTGTAACAGCGGGGCGTCACGTCTGAAATCCCAATCTGGGTGAATTAAAGCCCGTTTTACTCTGCGCCGTTCTGCTCTGCTGAATACTGAACACACATTACTTCTTCACTCTGCTGCTCCACAGCTTTTAACATCCAACGCATTACTCCATAAACCAGAGGTGGAGGAAGTACTCAGGAAGTACTCAGAACTTGTACTTGATTAAAAGTACCAGAATGTAGGAATACTCTGCTACAAGTAAAAGTCCTACGTTCAAGTAAATGTAGAAAAGTATCAGCATCAAAATATAGTTAAAGTAAAAGTAGTCATTGTGCAGATTGGTCCATTTCAGAATAATATATATGATATATTTTATAATGATTGATCATGAAAGTGTTCTCAAAGCTGGTAAAGGTGAGACTGCCAAGGCACACTTTGTATACTGCAGGGTAGCTTGTGGATTTACTCCAGGTGGAACTAAAGTCTGATTTAACACTTGATTATATTTCACATCATTCATCCACATCTGTAAAGTAACTAAAGGTATTCAATACATGTAGTGGAGTAGAAGTACACCATTTACCTCTGAATTGTTTTGGGGTAGAAGAACAAAGTAGCAAAACATTGAAATACTCAGGTAAAGTCCCTCAAAATCGTACTTGAGTAAATGTACTTAGTTACTTTACACCACTGTCTAAAACCAGACTTCATCACACACATACAGAATATTTAGTTTGGCTTTTGAATAGTGTTGCTGAGATTGATTAAAATGCTTCAGAACCTACAGTATATCTCTGAACATTTATTGTAAGTATTACAAACAATAATGATCCCATTAGCTTTTGCAGTTTGCAACATTGTAATTCAGCTTTTCCCTAAAGGCCAAAGATCCCTTTAGTTTCCAAAATATTCTGCAAAAGTCCATTCCGATACTATAACAATGTGCTGAGAGGAGAGGAGGTGCAGGAGGAAGGATGGGCAGGAAGACACAAAACAAGAAGTGAAGAGTGCAAAACAAGGAGAAGAAAGGAGAGTGGAGAGGTCAGGGCGAGAGGTGTAAATCTGTTTTTCGGCAAGGTGGGGGCAGGAGGCAGGATAATAAAATGAAAGAAAAGAAGCAGAAAAGTTTTAATGGCGGGGAAAGCAAAAGAGGAGAAGAGGAGAAAGACAGCTGTCCAACAACAACTGAGCCAGGCCAACGAAACTGTGATATCCAGAAAAATGATATTACCTCCTCTCTGTCTGCCTCGCTGCTTCCGCTCATCCATCAATCCTTCAGACTACAGTGTGTATTAAATCTATAACCACTTATGATATGTCCCAGCGGTCTTCTTATGCATTGATTCACTAGAGAAGAACAATGCATATATGTTTTTTTATGAGCCTTACACTCAGAATTCAGTTGTTGCATAAAACAGCATGGAGATATAGTTAATGGTGCTTAAAAAGTCTTATTATTACAAAAGAAAACCCCAAAGCATCACAATGAAAAGACCCTGCTGTTGATCATTCTTTTAGCAATTCAAATGGTCAAAGCTCACAGCAACTGGCTACCCAGCAATCCCTTGACTTCTGTTTGCTTCAGGGAAACTAAACATGCAGTTTGGGTTGTTTTCCCTGTGAGGGGGAGGCTGCCTGCGGCTGTGACAAGTCAGCAGTTCATTTCAAATTACAAAATGTATTTGGATTTACTGTGACAGGATCTTCTGTTTGCCTTAAAGAATATGAAAAGGGAGCTTTTAGTGTTTTTTAGCATCTACAATAAGGAGAATTTGAGTGTGTGTGCAGACAAACGCTGCTGTGTGCACCACATGTACAATTAGACTGTAAAGAGTCTGCTGAAGCTCCAGGTTTCTTCAGCCTCCTGCAGAGAGCTCAGCTGATGCCTCAAGGTGAACACTATCAATTCAATTTATCTCTCCTTTGCTGCTCTGTTCTGTGTTTTATCTCTCACCCAGCCTCCCTATATCCCTCTTCCTCCATCCCTTCCTCCCCTCTCTACTTCTACCCCTCTTCTTCTCTTTCTTATTTTTTACATCCTTGCTGCCTCTCTCCATCTCTCCTCTCTGAGCCTACATCTGTCTGGAATCATCATTACCGCCCGATTTCAGTCCGGCAGCCCGGCTGTATTTCTCTGTCTCTGTCTTCCCTGTTGTCACTGAACACTAAAACTAATCGATGGTGTGCGTGTGTGCGTGTGTGTGTGTGGGTTTGTTTTGCGTCACTCTGTGAACATGTAGTCAAAGCTCTATGTGACAAGCTGTTTTAAACACATACACACACATAAACACACACACACCCACACCCACACCCACACACACACGCACGCACACACACACACACACACACACACACACACACACACACACACACACACACACACACACACACACACACACACACACACACACACACACACACACACACACTGGACAAACTGTATTAGGTTAGTTGACAGCAATAATGTTAAGGTGAACCTAATATTTTTTACTTTAACTTAATATTTGTGCTTTTAACTAACCTAATACAGTTATGTGAAATATGTTGACATATACATAATACATTAAGTTAAAGTAAACGTTTCAGTTTATTCAGTGCACACACAGACACACAATAACACTAATGTAAGAACTGCATGACGCCTTCGGATATAAAACACACACACATTCACACAGAGTCACTTATAAACCATATAAGACAGCATGACTGTTTAGCTTGAACTCTTAGAGGAACGCTTGGAGGTACACACACACACACACAAACACACACACAAAAACACACATGCATGCATGAAAATAAATCCTCCTACACAAATGCATGTACTCATTCTTATGGCAGCACACCAAACAGGTGCCGGAGACAGGCTCTTTGATCCCCCAGCAATGACATTAATCCACAGTGTGTCAAAGTGTATGTGTGTGTTTTTGAGTGTGTGACAGAAATGTTGAGGGCTTAGCAAGACAACAAGGGGCGCGCCGTTTGACACTTAGTCTTACAAGCTCCAAATCAGGGCGCCTCGCTCCCCGGCGTGTTTTTTTTCTTCTTGCGCTCTCTGTACTTGCCTTTTTTGCCCTTTTCTCTCCGAGTCTGGCTGTCCTCCTCTTTCCTTTTAGATCTTTCCTTCTCCCTTGAGAGAGACTGAGGAAGAGATTGAATCGGGGGAAATAGAAGCAATAAAAGCAGTGTTCCGGTTAGAAGTCGTATTCAAATACCAGGGTTTTTTAAAGTCTCAGTGACCTTCAGCTGAATATAAGATAAAGTCTCCTTCTTATTGTCCTGACTCTATTTTATTGTAACTCTCTACTCTTACTGCCATTTGTATGTGTAATCTGTACAGAACCCTCACACCAATACGCACTCTGAATTCAGCTGAAGAAAAAGAGGGCATTTAAGACAAGCGCAAAGAGCCTAGAACAAGAGAGGACATGTTCTGAAGGATGAAAGAGAACCAAACACATCAGAACAAAAGGAAACAAGTGGAGAGAAAGAGCAGATAAAGGAAAAAATGATGCGGCAAACCTCAACTGGCCAGTTTTTCTCAGACGATTACAGGTTGTGAGTGCCAGGCCGGGAACACATCGTTTAACAGCAATTAAAGAGGGAAACAAATCAAAAAGTCCAAAACAAAACATGTTTTTCTTTTCTCCAAAGCTTCTGATTGTACATTATAGGTGCCAAACAATGACATAATTTATTCTGGAAGTAATACACTTAAGTAAACAGACATGAGGACATGCTACTGACAGACTGGCTTGTTTAACATACTCTGAAGAGAAGACATTAGCTGGAGAGAGAAATAAACAGATTTAAACCTGACGCTCTGACATCAACAGTATAATCATGGTTATAAATGACTGCACAACTATAATTTACACAATGCGTTTCCATATTAAGACTTTCCTGGCTCACAGTGAGGCATTTAAGTATTGAAAACAAGTGATGAACAAAGAAACTCAGCACATAAACGTACCAGATGAAATTAATCACAGTGGATTTTGTTTCAGTAAAACTATGATAGTGAAGTCATTCATTTGAATTCTATTTAGCTCTTAAAATTACAAAAAGATAATGCAAATCATTGTCACTTCCCAAAAAACTTTTAAACCTGATGTAGGAAAGTATTTATTGATAAAGTCAAAATGCATAAAATGAAAAGTGACTCCATTGGACTCTACTTCTTTACTTCTGTAACCCAGTGACATCACTACGTAACACTCACGCTTCTATTGGCTAGCGCTTCAAAACTTTGTACGTGATAGTCTAAGGGGCGGTACATCTCTAAGCGGTTGAGCAATCACAGCAGAGCCGATAACCAATCAGAGCAGACTGGGCTCTTGTTTCAGACAGAGGGTGAAAAGAGGTGCTACGGCACAGGCAGTATGAGAACAATAAAGAGCTTTTTGAACATTAGAGCATGGAGACATGTCACAGTAGAGACATTACATACTAATAATAACCTGAACATGAGCATAATAGGACCCCATTTTGTCTCCATTCACTTTTCAGAGCAGTATCACGCAGTGGAGAATAGAATAGCCGTAACACAGGCAGCCTCTCTAAATACAGCACATTGACAGAAACACGTTTGTCACTCTCACATTGTCAAATAAAGCAAAACTGGTTTCAGAAATCGTCTTCCAAAGACATGTGGGAGTCGCAGGTGTCCCATCCTGTGACTGGAGTGCCGACAGATTGTTAGCAGATGTCTTTCTGCAGAAATTGATTTACTGTAAAGAACCACAGTGAAGAGAAAAGCTGCATCTTTAGTCACACTTCTCCGTGTGTGTGGTCCTATGGAAAGAGCAAACCCCGCCGACCATGGATAATGCATTTTTACACCTTTCTTATTAGTCACAGTGTGTGTTTTTAAATGTGTGTGAGACAGAGAAAGAGAGAGAGTGTGTGTGTGTGTCAAGAACAGATTCTCCTTCTGTCATGCAGTCCCACCTGCCCTCCTCTCTTTTTCCCCCCTCTGTCTCTCTGCCTCCCCATCCCGCTACTCTTTCTCCCCCTTCATGTCTCTTTGATTTGTTTTCCCTCCAAATCCTCCAGTTATTTTATTCCCTTCCCTGTCAGTGCTGTTTCTTTCTGTGTGTGTGTGTGTGTGTGTGTGTAAGCTCTCTTGCTGTCTTTCTTTAAGCCTCTCTGATGTACAACAGCTCCTTGAGGGGAGCTTTTCTCTCCCTTTCTCACACACACACACACACACACACACACACACACACACACACACACACACACACTTATCCTATGCACCAGCTTTAACCTATTTTCCTAACACTCTCTCTCACGTTTTCCCATTCTCTCTGATGCTCTCTCATCCCGTCTTTTCCTTTCACACTAAATCATTCATGTCCAGTGTGTCCGACCCACTTCCACTATAGTTTAAGACACACACGCGCACACACAGCTTTCAAAAAAGATCTCCAAAAATCCTGCTGTTCTCAGTGTGTTTTCGTACATTATACAGTGAGCTACTTTAATCAGAGTAGTCAAAGATAAAAAAAACAGTTTCTATAACATCAGGACCTGGCTGCTGTCCTGACAATATGATTATCACTTTCAGTCTTAATAAGCAAGTATTCTTTCCAAACAAAGTTTGTTTTTTGGCGTTGGATAAAAGCCTCATCTTGACTGTAATTCCTAAAAATCCTTTTATCATTAATCTGCATTTTCACCCTGCTATCATCCCTTTCATGTGTTTGGCTTAATGTAGCCGTGGAGAGCAGTTTCAAACTTAACAACTGCGGTAGGTGTCGATCATTCTCTCTAATGACTTCTGTTATGATCTGGTGAAGTGGAACTTTGTGTTGGTGCTTTTGCAGCAGAGAGGGAGGGAGCAGCAGAAAAATCTCTACTAAAGGCTTTATTGGCTGTGTCTGCTTTGATGCTGCGTGTGTGTGTGTGTGTGTGTGTGTGTGTGTGTGTGTGTGTGTGTGTGTGTGTGTGTGTGTGTGTGTCTTAAGGCCTATAGTTTTTCATATAAGTTAGAATCAAATCAAATCAAACTTTACTTAGCACTTCATACACAGAAGGTAACACAAAGTGCTTCACAAACCAAATAGAAAGAGAACAACAATAATGCCACCCCCACTTCCCAGCTTATACGTAAATAACAAGAAACACATCACTTTAAAAAAAAAAAAGGAATTCACTTAAAGGTTAATATACACATGACTGAATAAAGTCAAATGTAAAAGGAGGGTCTTCAGAATGAATGCTCTCTGCTGCCCCTCAGGTCCTCTGGGAGGCTGTTACACAATTGTGGGCCGTGATGATAAAATGACGCCTCACAGTGGTTCTTTGCTTTCCCTTGAATAAAAGGTTCCAGAAGACTTGATGGTTCTACAGGGTGCATTGGTTTAAAGCAAATCTGATAAAACCTTTAAGAGGAACCTGTGCCCCAAGATTTTCATTGCACAACTACACTGCAGCTGAAGAATAAAACCTTTGAACCTTTGAAAAAACAAATAAAGTATTTGAAAATCAATTCTGAGGCTCAAATAGTGTAGAGACTTTAATATGGGGAGATGTGAGGTTCTCTGAAGTAGAACATGTGGAGGGAAACGTCCTTACACAGAGATGAGGTGGGGTTTGACACACAGCATGTCCTACAGTTCTAAAGAGAAAACTGTGAGTCTACACGCAGCCTCCTGTGTACCAGAGCAGACTGTCACTGAGACAATGAGAGCTGCTTTGTTCACTCGGAAACACAGAGCAGAGAGAGGGGATTATTTCTAAAATAGCTCTGTGTTTGTCTTAGACAGGGACTGGCCTATGTCATATTGGACTGAATCTACTTCACACACACACAGGGACACACACACTCTTCACTCTTACACATACATGCACTGTAGATAACTTTCAATACACACAGACAACTTGTTAACATTCACACACACCGAAATACATACGGTACATCCTTATGAGCACATGGACAAACAGAAGGACTTGCTGTCATAAACACAGACATGCATCTGTCACCACACACACACACACACACACACACACACACACACACACACACACACACACACACACACACACACACACACACACACACACACACTGTAGATTGCAGTAGAGGGTGACAGCATGAAAGAGATAATGCAGCACACACAGGAAGCTGTTTGGAGTGTGTGTGTGTGTGTGTGTGTGTGTGTGTGTGTGTGTTTGTGTGGAAATATGTGAGTGATCTAAGACCAGGCATTAGTGTTTCTGATAATGTGAGGGGCCTTAAGTGGTTTTAGGAAGGAGAGAGCCCCCATGTATGTGCGTGTGTGTGTGTCTTAGTGTTGGGGTTGGGGTCAGGTGCCTGGTGCGTCTGCATGTATCTGCTTACTGTCTGCCTTGTCGCCGCGGCGATGACATCATGGCACACGACCGCCGAACGACGGAAAGAATGCCTCTTGTCTCCTTAACAGAGGGAGGAGGTGGGGAGATAAAGGAGGACGGGAGAAGAGGTGAAGAGAAAGAGATATGGGGGTGGGGGGCTAGGATAGAGAATATATGAGAAGTGGGAAGTGAATATAACCTAAATGGAAACTAGACTACCTTTAGTGTATCAAAAAGTATTTGCAATTGTTGTAGATGCGTCTTTTACAAACACATAGGAAAGTCACAGTTTCCAGGTGCCCTTATAAGGCATTTTATATTTTCAAAACCAGTAAAGGAGGTTTGTTTGAAACATTTCCCAGGAATTATTGGAATGTTTTGCACTCATGCACCTCATAATTAAAGTCCAACGCCAATGTTTAGTGAGAGCTAAAGTAAGGGTTGGAGTGGCTGAATTGTGCATCTCCTACCACAAGTACCGGTACAATAACACTTACCAATTTTTTTAGTTCCCTAACTTTAACCATATCTCAACAACTGTATTTCCGTCATAACCGCGATCTCACTCTTACCTAAAGCATACTGTAGCTGTCATGCACAGATATTGTGGAATTTATATTTTTTTAAATGAGTGTATTGAATGTGTGTATTGAGCCTAGCTGAAAGCAGATCTGAACAGTGAAAGAATAAAGTGACACCTAAACAAAATCCGGTGCCAAACGGGTCACAAATAATTGACAAATCTCTGGAGTGTCTAATGCAACAAAGTATGTTGTTATCAAAATATGAAACCATGAAGCCATGTGTTTTTAAGTGCCCTCTGATGGCAGAATTATGTAAAGATTTGGCAAAAGAGAGCTACACTTGAAACAGATTTCAATGTTCACATCGTAACAGCAGTAGCCACAACTAGCACTTGTCATAAGCATGTGTTTAGCTCTGGCCAAGCAGAGATTATTTTAAGTGCGTTTGTGTGTTGAAGAGATGTAGGGAGAGCCCTAGAGAGGCCCAGAATGAGACGAGTGCATCTGGAATAAATATCATTTTATCACCGGGGTTTATAAGCGCCGTGTGCTGGCAGGTTACTCTCAGATATGATATAAAACTAGACGCACTGTTAGCTTTACAAGACTAATGTTCCATTAGCCTTCCTGTGTTTGGGTGTGTATGTGTGTGTGAACCAGTGACAGTTTGTGTGAAAAAAGAAAGGGAAAAACTGTGAAAGTGTTTCAGGGTTTCAGAATCTGTAAGAAAGAAAATTATTCCCTGATTATATTTAGTCCGAGCTAGTTCGAAGTGTTGCATTTTTCAACACTGTAATGAAGAGAAGGAGCATTTTGGATGACTATGGGCAACATAATATTATAAATTCATAAACATATCGGTACAAAATATCTCAAATCTGTGCTTCCATATTCATATGTCTGAAAAGTATTTTAGCAGACTGGCCCGGGGAATCACTCTACCCAGTCTCCACTCCCTCAGCCTCTGCTCCTGACAGGAATGCTGTGTCCAGATGCATGATGGGACACTTGTACACTGACAGTTTGGTCAGTGAGGTTGACCAAAGAATCTGTGGGTCTTCACGGAGTCCAAACGTGCAATCTGTCTTGATTTAGACACTCTCATCACTGCATTCCTCCCTGCACCGCTGTATCTGTTTGTGTGTCTGTGACAGACCGAAAGAGAAACCGTGTAATTGTCTGCAATGCCAGACCATTGACATGCACAGAAACCTATACAACACACTACAGCAAAGGGAAATCCCCCAAAAGCTCAATAGGACCCCTTTAAACATATTTTTAAATCACTCCAGCATTGTGATCTAGAAACAGCAGCTTGATATTTTCTAAAGTTTCTCTTTATATATTACCTGATGGCAAAATACAATTTATGTCAGAAGCTAAATTCAGTCACACAGACGAAGAGTGATTTTATTATGTTCTGTGCAATTTGGTATCTTTGTGTGTGTTTATGTGTGATAGTGTTTTGGGAAATCGTTGAGCCCTGTGGGATTGTGGAAAAGCCGTTGTGATTTAGATTCTCTATGGAAACGGACAGAATTCCGAGAATTTGGAGCCTTCGGTGTCCTCAAATCTGTGGCTGATGGGATGCGGCTTGTTGCTTCCGGAACCACATGGAATGCTATCTCTCCGTCAGCCTGACCTAAGGAGTCAGTCAGGGGAAGAGATAGAGAGCCAAGAGGCCTGACAGACAGACAGACAGGGACTAGAGAGTAACACCTGTATGCAAACAGAGTGAGAGACATTTATGTGTGTGTATAAAGCTGTTGTAAAATGAATCAGTTAAAGACAATATGACGGAGGGTTTATCATGAGGATCTATATGGCATATAGACAATGTGGAAACATCTTGATTGCATGGTGTGCGTCGTACTTGACCACAGGGAGCTCCATATTTTTGTAACCATTTTATCGTTCTAAATCACAAAATAGCGCCCAATAAAGAGGACTTTGTTCCACTTGTTGACACACCATGGGCTCACCATGACATTAAAGTATACCCTAATTAGTATTGGTTTTCTTTTGTCCGGATTTAGAGACATCTATCTCCGGGATTCCTGTCTCCAAACCAATATCAGTGAAGTGATTGGAATTAAGTGCTCATAAAGTTTTCATTTAGAAATGTAATGGGAACATCCTCTGGATAACTTACACAAAACAGATTTGGAAAAAAAGGTGTCTTGTAATCTTCGGCAATATTTTTTTGCAAAAAATGTCTAAAACTGCATTGAAACCATAATGTATGTGTCCTATTGCAATTATTTAATATTGCAATCATTGCTCAACTTGTGCATTATCACCAAGTGTGGCTTTAATAAAATAAAATAAAAAGTTTGTAGTCTTGCTAACCAAACGATTGTTCTCTGTGCAGGCAAGAGGCGCTGCTGGCAGCCATCAGTGAGAAAGACGCCAACATCGCCCTGCTGGAGCTCTCCTCCTCCAAGAAGAAGAAAACCCAGGACGAGGTGGCAGCTCTGAAGCGGGAGAAGGATGGTCTGGTTCATCAGCTCAAACAGCAGGTAGGATTACTGTGCACACACACACACACACACACACACACACACACACACACACACACACACACACACACACACACACACACACACACACACATCAACATCTAAGTGGACACCAGGAAATATTTTCGTCAGTTGTTTTAAAGGAAGAGGGGCAGAGATGGAGGGGAAAAAGTGTGAGAGGGGTAAAAGGGAACAGGTGAGGTGGCACTGGCGAGGGGAGCAAAAGAAAACAGGAGAAACTGAGTCCAGATGTGACCACAGTCCTCCCACCACCACGGGTACATTTAGGATTAGCCTACCCCTCCCACACACACCGCACACAAACACACACCAAGTTCAAATGTTCCATCAAATCTAGGGTCACAACACTTTCATGTGAATGAGTTTTTATTGAAATGTTCTGTCCTCAGATACGCACACTGAATCTTAGCAACACTTCCCTGGTATGGCAACACCTTCACAAGCACAGACATGCCGATGTGTACACACTCACCCAGGCCAAAAACAAGGATATAAACATGACCAAATGCCTCTGTGGTTCCACACAGAGGTCTATTCACACACTCAGAGACACGCTCACACACAGTTAAAGTTCTCGTGGGTCTAGTGAATTAACCAACCCCTGAGTGGACGAGCCTGCTGGGAGTTTGGTGGATTTCTTCTTCGCTGGTCTCCTGTTTGTACTCACTCTCTGTCCACATCTGTCACTCCTTGTTTTTGACTTGGTGCTTTTATTTGATGCACAAATTCACAAAAGTTGTGCAACAGTACACAAATTATAAATAATTTGATACAGAATAAGAAGGTCAAAAGCCGGAGCTTCAGTGCTTCTCTTCCCTTCTGCTGGCTGTACACCAATGATATTTATCACATTCATTACATTTATAACGTTACCATAGCTGCTTCAACATGATCTTACAGGATGGTTGGGCTACACACATTTTCTGCAAACATGGGACCAGTCAATAGTGGAAGAAGTACTCGGATGATGTACTTAAGTAAAAGTACTAAATTGTAAAAATACAACAAAAGTCCTGCATTCAAAATCTTACTCAAGTAAAAGTATCCAAAAGTATTGGCCTCACATTAAGTACCAAAAGTAAAAGTACTTGTTAAATGTAAACACCCATTTCAGAATTATATACAGTACATTTTATATATTAAATCACTGGAATATAATGAATGATGCATTAATGTATTCATCACAGCTGGTAAAGGTGAAGCTACTTTTAATGACGTTATATACTGCTGCCTGATATCATATCCTAATTATATGTCAATGTTTATTTATTAGGTCATTTAAATGGTTACTAATGTAGTGGAGTGAAAAGTACAAGTCAAAGTCAACTTTATTGTCAATCTCAAAATATGTTTGTACACACAGAAAGATCGAAATACTGTTTCCCACAGTCCTGAGGTATAAAATACCCACATTATCACAAGAAGACTCAATAATTACAAAAGAACACAAAATAACTGTTTACTACAAGTGAATCAATATTGTCTTCTAAAATGTAGATTAGAAGTATAAAGAAGCAAAAAAATTGAAAGTACTTTTTTAAAGTACCTCAAAATTGTACTTAAGTTCGTAAATGTACTTCATTACATTCCACCACTACCACCAGTCACTCAGTAATCGCACCAACTACCAGACACACAGACACAATAATGGCAAATAATATATCAAACATCACTGAGATTTGAGAGCTTTGTGTTTACTTGTATGTACCTTGATTCACAAAATGTGAAATATAATACTTACTGAGATGTGATCATCAAAACAGATAAGTTAATCATTTATTTTAATTTATTTGCATAATGTTCACATTATTGGACATTGCCAAATATTTACTTAATGGATTGAATTAGTTCTAACGGATTTAATAAGATGGATGCACAAGAGAGAGGAAAGTTGTGCGCAGTTGTGTGTAAAAGAGTGTTTGAATTGGTGTTGGAGAGTGGCTGTGTCAAATGAAGTCATTATAACATACACCACTCTCCTCTCTCTTCCTCCCTCATCTCTCCGTCCTTTTTGAAGTCGTTTATGACACTTCAGGGTCTCCGAGGAGGGTACTGACAACACAGAGACTCTACTGTCTGGGTGTCAAGGGTGTGGGCTTTTTTTTCTCCCCTCATGCTGTGTGTGTCTCTCTCTTTCTTTCTCTCTGTGGTGTCATAATTTTCCGTCCCTCAATGATGGATCACAGCCGAGACTTCCTCAATATTCCCGTGTGTGTGTTCACGTGTGGTTGTGTTTGCAGTGTAACCATCAAGTGAGTTAGCTGAGGATAGTATTTTTAGCTCGCTCCCATCAGAGTGACATATGCACACACTTTGCTACTGATAACCTGCCTGACAGCTGGACAGACAGAGTTGCGGTATGGAATTGTATGTGATTATAAATCAGAGAGCTTTGGTTGCCATGAGGCAGGTGTAAACAGAAAGCAGTGTGTTTAGCTCCGTAAAGTAAAACTAAGTGGTTAACTTGTGTGATGGATGATCCCCAATGCTATTTTTTACAGTTTCTCCAGAGTGTTTTTTGACGGCCATCACTCTTCAGTAGATCATAGGTCAGAGTGTTTTAGTTAGCGCTTAAACGCTGCTGACATCTCACGTCTGGTCTGAATTTGTGTTTGAAACACTGCTTCACCTGTGTTTCTTTGGAGCAGGTTACGTTTACGGAATCAGATCAATGTTTGAAATCAGCAACTTAAAAATATTTGAATGAACAGACAAAGTTCTGTAAGGCTGCTTGCAACGAGCTGTAGCAGCAACAAAAAATGAAGATGTATTTAGCTGCCTTTGTCTTTTTTTATAATTATCTGAGATTAACAAAATATTTGTTTTTTTAAACTTTATTGAAAGACTTCAAGGTATGCAGCGAAAAATTGTGTAAAAGAGGACATATTCTGCTCATTTTCAGGTGTATATTATTATTTAGTGTCTACTGGGACATGTCTCCATGCTTTAATGTTCAAAAAGCTCTTTATTTTTCTCCTACTGCCTGTGCTGCAGCACCTCTTTCCACCCTCTGTCTGAAACCAGAGCACAGTATACGCTGATTGGTTTGCTGACCGGCTCTTTTCTGATTGGTTAACCAATTAGAGATGTCCCGCGCCTTAGCCTATATTGTACAATGTGTTTGAATACTAGCCAATAGAAGCGCCAGTGTTACGTAGTGATCTCACTATGTTCTCTAAGTAATCAAAGGCAGTAATCAATGGCAGCGTTTCAGGCAGGGGTGGGGGGGGGGTGTGAGAGTCCCTCTGGAGTTAACACAGGGAGTTGAGCCTTTGTAGACCATTGACATGCACAAAACCCTACATAACACATCATAGGAAAGGGAACACCCCAAAAAGCACAATACGAATCTTTAATATAAAATTTATGCTAAATGTTCACTTACACTCACATTCATAAAACACATCTGTGTGTGTTTAAGAATATACAGTGTGCGTGTCCCTGAAAGTGCCTCCTGTGTCTTCCCCTTTGACCCCCAGCTGCATTATAGACAGGTGGCTGTAGATCAAGGCGATCTCAGCTATCTTCACTCTTCTTCTCCTCAAACCTTTCTCACAGTCTCTTTCCTCTTCATTTCTTTTATGAGTTTTTTTTTTTTCTTCAGCAAAACAATGAGAGAGAGGGGAATGTTTCTTGGAAGATTATGTGAAAGACGAGTGTAGAAGGGGTGAGTGAAGTATTTTATGAATTGAAACAAGAGGAAGAAATTGGGGAGGTGAGCAGTATCCCACCATCTGCCCCTGCAAGAGACACACGTGGTTAACATGTACAGGTAGTCTATGTGTGGCTGTGGCCTTCACCATTGTTCTGCACCTGAGTGGCTAAAGCTTGGCTCTACAATTGTATTTTCTTAAGTTCCTGGTTGTGTGTCACCTCATTTACAATGGTGTTAAATGATATTGCAGTTACACATAAAATCCATGGAACCCTAAGCTTGTGGGAAATCACAGATCAAAAACAATTCTTTAAGCAATAAAATATAATCAGAATTTGTGAAGACTACAACTTCAGATACTTTAAACCTCTGAAATTGTAATCCCGTAAAGCCATTTCAATTTTTTCAACATCCTCCGAGGGCCGTACAAATGATTGACCTCTGCTTCAAAATACTAAAATCACAGCCCATTCATTTGGCCTTTCTTTCATGCTGTGCAAAGAAAAAGCAACCTCTTAATCCAGATATCTTACCATGACTCACGCATGGCATGGCAGGGGGGGGGGGGGTGCATGGTTGTGCATGACCACCAAAAAGCAGAAAGATACTCGGACACAAGATGTGTGCAAATGTTTTAGTTTTCATATCCATCGTGGACATGAATTTTAGTCGGGGGCGGGGGACCTAACCACACCGGTGTCTGGGGAGGGGTCCTGGCGGGCATGCTCCCCCGGGGAGAGGCACTTATTTTTTAACATCTTGAGAGTTCACGCATCCAATCTGGGCCCCTCCTCTCCACACTTAAGAGGTCTACCTGGATCACATCTCCCCATCCGCCATGAAACCAGAAACTGGTAAAGCAAGTATTTTATTTTTCTTTACGGAGTATTTTACAAATGCACTCTCTTTCAAACTTTATTCTTGTTTTTAATAACAACTCTTTCTTGACTGTCATATAGTATGTTTATAGCCTATTTACTTTTTCATTCTCTTATTTTTTTATACTATAATGATCATAGTAAAAGATGTGCCTTTACCTCAGCTGGTTGTAGGGGGGGGAAAAAGCTTCTTATTTCGTTATGCATAGATAGGGCTAACCAAGATGGCTAAAATAATAACGATAGTATTTGACTGTATGATGCAGTAATGACAAGATGAGGCAGATCGCCACCAGGCTTACAAGCGTAAAGACACAAGCCACGCAAAAACTGCGGGCATGTGTACGCCGCTTCTGTATGGTACGTGGGCAAATTGTGAAGTGGCCGGCAGGCAACGTTCTGGTGCTAGTCTCGATCAGAACTGCATATACCCAAGAGCATTATACCTACGTGATGAGCACGTTAGGGCTCCGTGTTGTGTTCAAGGACCCTGAACGCAGTTAAAACGCTTTTATTTTCTGGTGAACCCCTCGCAAAAGGAGAAAGCGCTAGAGAAGGGTTTTTTTGATCGGGCGCGCTTCGCGAAACTCTCTAGCCTCTTGTTTGTCAAGCCGACATGCAATCCGCGCCCTTCCTCCATGCTGAAATCTGTAAATTTCTTAT